>NC_143549.1:24572500-24880000 GCF_054136105.1 Typopeltis vanoorti
AAACAACTTTTATTATCTTCCGTAGTCACTATAAAGCCCAGATCTGAACCCCACTGAGAATGTATGGGTCATGTTAGAAAAACAGATCTGGAAGCAAAGTCCTCTTCCATCAAATCTTAGCAGTTAAAGACTATCTGGTAAATGTCTGGTACACTGTAGATGCGATCCAACACTTTGTGGATCTATGCTAAACCATTTGTGCTGTGATTCAGGTTAAAGGCCTGACATAGTATTAAATAAAAGTTTCTGCAGTGGCTGGTATATGAAAGCTGGCAAGAAATCACTGACAAAGGTAAATAGTGATATTATAAGGTTCAATAAATGCTCATAGGTCAGTATAATATTTACAGATTGAAATTATTCAATCAGCAATTGTAATAAATCAAAGTAAAATTAAAAAGAAAAATTACAGATAGTGTTTTACTGCATTAACTGATGCCTTCTAGTAATTAAGTATAAAATCTGGACTAGTAATTCTTAGCCATTTATCAGTGAAAAATAAGCATGATGTATGAAATAGTCCCCTTCCCCCTTTAAATGGGAAAATATCAGAATAATATTGCATGCTGTCATATTTCACAATAATATATATCATTGTTTCAAATATTCAACACACTATTTAAAAAAAAATATGATGCTAAACAGTTGAAAAATATAAGATTTTAGCTACTTACACCAGTGGCAGATTACCCATTAAGGCAATGAGCCAAGACATTTTCCTATAGTGTTTTAAAATAGATTAATGTTTTCAGTAAACATCATAAAAATCTCGATTAAGCGAAAAATTTTTCAAAACAATTATTACGTTTTAATACATATTTTGAACAGTGCACACTATCTACACTTTAAATGATGCCGCAATACCAATGTCGGCGCTAGTTGACAAGCTTCGTATTTTGAACAGCGCATGCTATCTATGCTTTAAATTAAACTGCATTACCAATGTCGGTGAACAGTGCTGTTGACAGCTTTAAGGTCAAAGTTAGTGCAATGCAATCAGAAAACTGATTGCATTGCTGGGATAGGAAGAATTCGCCTGGTTGTTCCTTAACTTCATTTGTTATTGAATCGTGTAAGAGTGAGGTGTTTGTTTCAAAAATAACTTTTAAGTGTGACTTTTCGTGTTTTCATTATTTGAGTGTAGTGCAAAAAAATGCAAAAAAAAAAAAAAAGTAAAAGGGGCCCCAACTATCCTTAATCCGCCACTGGACTTATACTTATGAAGATCAGCATGTTTATATTTCAATGCTATAATTTTGTGTGCACTTATACTTCACGTGTGTAACTGTATGTACACACACACACACACACAATTTTTTATTTTATTTCTTTTTTCCAATAAACCACAAAGGTATTCAAAAGTGAAAATACATTTTTATGATAATAACTTTTAGAATACTGATACTTTTAAACCAATTAAACATTCTCTGAAAATGCAATAAGAGCATATACTAATTTTGCATATATATCTAGGAGAGGGGTTCCTCAAAGAATGCTGGTAATTTAAATGCAAATATTTAAAAAATTAAAATACATACAAGTATCAAATAATCAGTTTAAAATGTAAAGGGATTATGTAGAGTGAAAGAATTCCATGTGTTAGCTTTTAATTTGAATCTGCTGTGGTCATGATGTTTATAACCATTAAGAAGGTTGAAATGACACGGTGGCCAATAACCCAGTTCTTTTCTACACAACCACTTATTTGGGAAATGGACATCTGGAGTTTGACACACAATGTTTCCAAAATGCAGTGGTATCACATCAAGATGGAAAATGTTATCAGAAATCAATATTGAAAAAAAAAAAAGTGTAATTTTCTGACATACATACATTGTTTAAATTTCATTTAGATTCACCAAATTTAGCAAATTCAAAATCAGCTTATCAATTTCAGCAAATACTGAATTATCTGTACTACTAATGCTACAAGGCTTATACTACTTATACCCTTTTTCAAAAGTTTTGATCAAGGAACACCCAACAAAGAAGCTGTTCTTTTTTTTGGTCATAAGTCATATTTCTAAAAATGTGACTTGTGAACATGCTTAACAGTTTCTTGCATATGGATATTCTATAGACAAACATTTCTTAACACAGTGTCTTTAAACTGATTATATCACTGCATGATAGATTCACCAAATTCTCATTACATAAGAAATCACCAACGGACTCAAATTTTTCAAACGAAACAATTAGCTTTCTGTTGAACTATCATCTTGACAACTACAGATAAGAATGGAAAGGGTATGTGCATATACAATACTCCTGAAGTGGGTAAATATACAACCAGCCTAGTTGGACAAGTAGTTAGCATACTCACTTTCAGCCAATAGGCAGTGTTCAAATTCCACTGTAGGTATGGATATTTTGTGTTTTTAGGTAATAGATGAATTTTGTCACCTAAAATCAATGACTGGTATGAAACTGCTACTATTCTCAAAATGTGGCTTGATAAGTAAGTTTAGTTTCTAGAGCAGTATTTCTGGATTATCCAATCCTATGCATTCTATGTGAATATCATCATCATCATCATCAAGGGGTGTACAGGATATGATAGTACTACATGAAAAATTTACATCATTACTAACTTCCTATCTACAATTTTTCTCCAAATCAGTCTGTTACTTGTCAAGACTCCAACATCATTACCAGATCTTATATTTCTATCGTCTAAGGCACTTTGTACCGTATCAATTCACCTATATCTTGGTCTTCCTTTGGGTCGTTTTCCTGCCAACCTGGCAGAGAACATTTGTTTTGCTAATCTTTCCTCGCCCAATCTGTTTAAGTGACCACACCACCTGAGATTAGCTCTGCTAACGCATTCTTGGATGCTGACAATGTAAAATTCTTTCCTAATATCCTAATTTTTAATATGATGTTGCCATTGATGCCATCTGTTCACGCCTCTTATCTTTCTCAGGACTCTCATATCTGCGGTCTCTAGTCTTTGGTCAAGTGTTTTATTTTTGACTCAGCTCTCAGATCCATAAGTTAAAAATGGTTTGAACACTGTCTTGTATACAGCTAATTTAGTTTTCCGACTAATTTCTCTCTTAAGGGGATAAACATCCTTTGTTGTTTTATAGCCAGTAATCGAAACTAAAGATCGAGAACTACGATCTATCATTTTCATGCCGAAAAAACTATCGGCGAAGGCAATTCGTAGGCAAAGGTGGAGCAAGCTCCCTCACTATTCTTGATATTCTCTCATAATGTAAAACACAGCTCCTATGAGACCTCAAAAAAGGTTGAAACTGGTCTGGGTAGTGACCTCTCCTCATAATGTAATGACAGTATTACATCTCCTCCACCTTTGCCTTCGCCGATAGTTTTTTCGGCATGAAACTCATAGATCATAGTTCTCGATCTTCAGTTTCGCTTACTGGCTATAAAACAACAAAGCATGTTTATCCCTTTAATTTCTATTAAGGTGCCAGAAAACTAGCCATTTGGCTTTCTATCTTAACTATAATTTCTCTCTTATTCCATATGAATTTATTCAATTGACTTCCCACCATACCAGCTTTGTAGATTCTGTTGTCTATTTCTATATTTAATTTACCATCTTCACTAAAAATCGTGCCTAAGTAGCAGAAATGTTTTACTTGTTCCACAGGTTCTCCATTCACAACACAGTTGACATTTTCAATGATTCTGCCTATTTTCATTGTCTTTGTCTTTTTATTGCTGACCTTCATACCATATCTATTATAACAGTTATCAATTTAGTCAGAGAATCTTGCAAACTTGTAGCAGATTTATTTAGAAGTATAACATCGTCGGCATAAAGCAAAGAACTGACATTAACATCTCCAATTTTGATATCATGTTTAATATCACTTTCCTTCATAATATGATCCATATAGATAATGAATAACAGAGGAGATAATGTACATCCTTGTCTCACACCAGATTTAACATTAAACCATCTTCCTGTACTTCCTTCAATTCAAACTGCTGACTTACAACTCAAATAAAGACTAGTATTGCTTGATATAATGCCCCATTGACACCATATAACTGTGGCACATTGAATAGCTTCTCTCTTGGTACCTTGTCATATGCCTTTTCCAAATCGACAAAACTTAAATACAGATCTTTATTATATTCCCATGATTTCTCAACTATTTGTTGTAAAGTGAAGATCTGATCCTGACAGCCTCTATTTGGCCTGAATCCAGCTTGTTCTTCACCAAGCTTTTCTTCCACAATTCTTCTCAACCATTTCTCAAGTATACTTGCATAGATCTTGAAAGGAACACTCAGTAGGGAAATACCTCTGTAATTCTCACATTCAGTTTTATTTCCCTTTTTATATATGGGTACTATGAGAGCTCTACTCCAATCATCGGGAATTCGTCCCTCTGTCCAGGCTTTCTGAACTATGCAGTGCAGCCACTGCAAGACTTTTATACCACCATACTTCAGCATTTCTGGTCGAATATCATCTACTCCCGCTGCCTTTCCACATTTCAAGCATTTGATGGCTTTTTCTATTCAAGTATGGATATGTATTCCTGATTGTATGCTTGTTGAATGTTTTTTTTTTACCACTGTGCTATCACTGCTTGTTTCATTTAGCAGTTTTTCAAAGTAATTACTCCATATTCCAAGGATATCTTTTTCTCCCAATTTCATGTCACCTTTAACATCTCTACCTCCTTTTACAGCACTCTTTCCTCCATTTCTAAGCTTCTTCAACAACCTACAGAATATTTTGCCACCTTCTTGATATTCATTTTCTATATTCTTGCCAAAGACCTCCCATGACTTTTGTTCAGCTAGTTTTAAACAGTGTTTAGCATTCTTGCATTTGTCTCTGTATTCTCTAAGAGCACAAGCTGACTTATTTGCCAGGAACTTTTGATATGCTTTCTTCTTTTCCTTCACTGCCTCTTTAACTTCCTGTGTCCACCATGGAGTTCTAATTTTTCTATCCTTGCAGACAACTTCACCACATGCCTCTCTAGCTGAATCAATCAGGGATTTCTTCAAGGCTTGCCACTGATTCTCCAAGATTTGATTCCTGTCCTCAAACTCCTTCATTTTTTCTTCAATAATCTTTGTGTATTTTAGTCTACAGTTCACATCTTAGAGTTGCTCAACTTTTATTTGCTTTAAAACTATCTTGCATGTTATTCTTTTCAATATGAAATTCAATTTTATCCTGCTGAAGACTAAATAGTGATCACTTCCAATTTCAAATCCTCTGTACACTCTGGTGTCCTGCACCAGGAAGAAAACATCACTATCAACAATAACATAGTCAATGAGAATTTTCTTATTCCTTGCCTCTTCTCTCCATGTGAATTTGTGCACATTTTTATATTGGAACATGGTGTTGGTAATAACTAATCCATGTCCTGAGCAGAAATCCAACAGACATTTGCCGTTATTATTAGCTTTGCTCTTTTCTCCAAATTTTCCCAAATTATTTTTGTATGTCTGACAATCATTTCCTACTCTGCTATTTAGATCCCCAACAAGGACCAACTTTTCCTTTTTCATTGTGTCAGTTACTTTTTCTAAAGCCTCAAAAAATTCCTTCACTTCTACCTTAGCAGAACCTTCTGTGGGACCATAGGCACAAATAAGTCTCATTGTCCAGTTTCCCATTCTCATATTTGCCCACATTACTCTACTTGAGACTGCTTGCCATTCAAGAAGATTAACCTCGTATTTTGTGTTGAATACTAAGGCTACTCCTTCTTTTCGTTGATTATCATTGCCTGAACATAACATTTTGTATTTATTGCTCAGAAAGATCTCACCAGTTTTTGTCTTTTTTGTTTCAGTCACCCCTATTATGTCGATCTGGTACTTATCTAATTCCTCAGCTAACTCCATTTCTTTGCTATTCAGGCTTCTTATGTTGATAGTACCGATCTTTAACTCTGGTGATGTTGAGTTGGGGTGTGCTTTCAGATTTGGTCCAGTAGCTGACTTTTCGCTGTTTGCCCTGGTTCCTTCCCTGTAAAAACAACGGGCGCCTTGTTAACCGGGCAACGCCCCAGCCGACATGAAATTCTGTCATGTTGCACCATCATTTTTTTATTTTGGTTTAACCAATAAGAATACAATTTGGTTGGCTAAATCCCAAATTGCCAGCCCATCCTTGTTCTTTCAGTATCCAGGAGATACCCAAAAGGGTGCACCATGAGAAGGTGAGGATTGGACATTAGGTCAGAAGCCCCAGTCAGTTCTCCGCATTACTTTAAAGGCTATGTGGAGGTCTCTTCTCAGTTATTCAGCTTTGACCCTTAAGCACCCCTATGTGAACATTTAATATACTATACAGTTATATAACCTATACCTTGTTTAATAGGTGGGAATTAACATTTAAAAAAAAAAAAAGTGTGCAAAATCTCTGCATTTAAAAAGATGGCATTCCATTGTTGAATTCCAGTATTTCCTTAATTTTCAGTGAAGCAATTAACAATCAATTGGTAATAAGGATGATTTTACATAAGTATAGAATGCATATGATATCTTGGTAACAAATAAAGTTCCTTTCAGCTAATACAGACAACTCCAATGATTCACCAACATCCATTTATTTGTGAAGAGTATTTTTAGAATTATTTACAGAGTTTCTGGATCAATGATATTTTATTAACATGACTGAAAAAAAAAAGCTGTGAGTACCTTGCATATTATAAACCATTCTACACATGTAAATAGTGATTTACATATTTACCACATGAACCTCTGTATCTGATTGTCCTGGGTGAATGGCTTCATTAAAAACAGATAAAAAGTGGCACAGTTCACTGAAGCATATAACAAATATTCTATTGTCAACTGTAGGTAACTATTTGTTGGGATGTGCAGTCTATAAAAGATAAATGGAATGATAAAGTAACGAAACTCTAGGAGCTTTTGTGGTACAGTTGCAGCAATTACACATACTGCAAACACAAGTTTCCATAAGGCATCCTTCTGCTGCACTGAATGAATCACAGTCCATCCACTGTATATGTAAGCTGGTATGAGGAGACAAGAAACAAGTGTGCTATGACCTAAAAAGCGCTTCCAAATATAGAAAGTCAGATGACGATTATCAGCCAATAAATATGGATGAACAAATGATAAATACTGAATAGCCAAAGCACTAAGCAAACCAGCAATGCATACTATCATTGGCTGACTGATTAGAAAATAAAAAAACCTGCGAAACTTAGGCAGAGTCAGCATATATGGACTAGCAAAACAAAGTGTAAAACCAAGAAAATAACCAATCTGTGGAATGTTAAAACATGCCTGATGAAACTCTTTATCTCCAAGAGCAATTGAGTGATTATAAATAACAAAAGCCAAAAAAGCTATTCCTACTAAAATATATCCACCTGTAGCTGTCAAAATATCAATAATGGCATTAAGAAATCTCTTTTTCTGACGGAAAGGCATTGCTAAAGCAGCATTACCAAAATATATCAAATACTGAGCACTTCCTTTTGGCATAATTTTGTCATCATCTTTCTTCTCTAGCTTAATGTATTTAGACAGGATGTTGAGAGATTGCTGAGCCATTACCTGCAATAAAATATATATAGAATATCTCAAATTAAGTCATCAGTCAACATCTAAAATATAGCACATTTAAGTCAAGCAATTTCTGAAGTGGGAAAAAAAAAATCAATAATTTTAAAAATAAAACTAATATACATATAGCTAAAAACTGTTTGTCTCTATAGCAAGACTGCCAAAAGATGTCTGATCCTAGTCACTGACAAGCAAGCAGGAACCTTTACACCCACAAAGATTTTTTTAAACCCATAGTTCAAATACTGATCATAGAACACACTATTTCAAACATCTGTTAGCAGTTAGGACCATGAGATGCTGGCACTTTCTACTGTTTTCCACAAGCCTCAATTCAGGCTAACCTATTTGATGGCATAAGGCTGGAGAATGGCTGCTTATTTATCTTTAGAAAGTTAGCTGAATACAAGGTATTAGGTTTTAAGTTCTTCTGAATGGCTTTGGTAACAGACACGTCATAATTAAAAAAAAATTATATTCACATACACATGTATTCAAAATGTGAATAATAATAATAATATACAGAGGTCTGCAATGATTCACCTAAAAAAAAATTTTTTTTTTGTTCAGTTTTTCTTTCTTATGCAAGTTAGTTTATACAGCAAGAAAAAAAATCTACAAATAAATCGATGGTGCTGCAACGAGTTCTTCCCCTCTACCCTCCTTCAGCTAATTTTTATATGGAGCATTCGTAGAAGAAATGCCCTTAGAGGAGTTATTTTCAAATTGTTAGCCTGACTTCATGATCTGGATAATGTATTTGTCATTTGCCCACATGAACAAGATACTTTAGATTCATTTGTAATGCTGGTCAAACAGCCAGAATCCTAAAATACACTTCACATTAGAAAAAGAAATAACTGTCAGCCCCTTTATTGACAACTATTTACACATCTTTTGGATGGTTTGTTATCTCTTTCTATTCATAGAAAGCTAACACACAAACTATGGAAGATACCAGCATAACAATCATCCCTTATTATCATCCAGCCCAACAGTGTGGGCTGGATGATAATGATTTAAATTGCTAAATAAAACCAAGGCTATTCCTAGTTATGTTACTCTTGCCACAGAACATACAGCCCTGCCAAATAGATAAAATACTATCTCCCCTCTCCACAAATACACAAGACCAAAGCTATTCCTATCCCACATATCAGGGTATATCTGAAATGACAGCTAAAGTACTGCACTTCAAATTAGAAATCCTAATTCTCATCACCAAAGCACACTCTCCATCCTTTCTCACATCTTGTTGTGTGTGAGAGGAGCTCAGTGGTTGTAGCATGGCCTACCATGGACAAACAGAGAGATCTCTTAATATATGCCTTGTAGAACAAAAGAAATAGAAGGAAACAATGTGCTTCACAGAAGTTGTTACAAGTCGAAACTAATTTTAGTCAGCTTATATCTAACAAAGTATATCTAACACACATTTTCCTAACTATATAATGAACACAAACAGATTACATTAAATTCAAATAGTATCCCAAAGCAGTAATAATTTGATCAACCATTATTCTAATGGCCTGACCTGTAATAAAAATAAAACCTACATCAAAACTATATCCTATTTTTACATGGCCAGAGAACAAATTCATATTATCTTATAATCCAGCAATAGTGGTGACCTAAGAATAATTTAACATAAGTGTGTTATATTGAGGCCAAGATCCTGGAACACCATGAAGTCCTCATTATAATTTACAATGGCCTATTAGAACAAAAGGTTATGTGGTAGAATATGTACCATTCAGATTCTTCAGATTTTTAGATCATTATTGTTGAGATTAGCCTGGTCGATCGACAACAGATGCTATCTTTGGATTACGGCAGATGATGGAAAAATTTCGAGAGCAACAACGAGAGCTACATCTGATGTTTATTGATCTGGAAAAAGCATATGATAGAGTGCCAAGGCAAGAAGTCTGGAGGTATCTGATGGAGAAGAAGGTACTGGAGAAATATGTCAGGTTGATGCAGAAGATGTACAGAAATTTGAAGACAAGAGTTTGGACCTACATGGGAGAGACAGAAAGTTTTCAAGTGACAGTTAGCTTGCATCAAGGGTCAGCATTAAGTCCATTCCTGTTTAATATTGTGATGGAGGTGGTGAAAGAAGATGCACCTTGGACAATGTTGTATACAGATGACATTGTGCAGTGCAGAATCAAGAGAAGAAGTGGCAGCTAAACTGGAAAGGTGGAGGAAAGTATTGGAAGAGAGAGGTGTGAGACTGAGCAGAAGAAAGACAGAATACATGTGTTGCAAAGTGGATGGCAGCCAGGAAACAGATCTGGAGCTGGAAAGAAATGTCATCAGGAAGGTTAGGGACTTTAGATACTTAGGTTCAACAGTGAAAGAGGATCAAGAGGCTGAAAAGGAAATGGGATGCAGGATAAAAGCGGTATGGAGGAACTAGAGAGAGAGATGGCTGGAGTGCTATGCGATAAGATGGTGCTGATCAATCTAAAAGGCAAAATCTACAGGAAAGTAGTGAAACCAGCTATGATGTATGCTATGGAAACTGTGGCCCTGAGGAAAAATAACATCACCAGGAAGAAGGTAGCAGTGATGAGAATGCTTAGGTGGATGTGCAGTGTGACCACAAAGGATCGTCTGAGAAATGACTATGTAAGGGGAATGGCGAAAGTTACGAACTTAGAAGCGAAGATACAGGAGTCAAGGTTGAGATGGTTTGGTCATGTGATGATGAGTATGTGGGAAGATATGTCATGCAGATGGATGTGCAGGGAAAGAGAAAGCATGGGCAGCCAAAGAAGAGATGGAGGGAGCTGGTGGAGGAGGACATGAGGATGTGGAGGAGACTCACTGAGAACAGTGACCCTACTTAAGTGGGACAAGCTACAGAAGAAGAAGATTAGGGTGGTTGATTAGAATTTCACAGGATGACACTTTAAATTTGTGCACATACCAAGTTTTGGTGTGATGTAATGAACAGTTATCTTTCCAGTCAATTCTGTGTAGAGTATCCAGGGGATGATCAGAATGGCCAGAATTACCACAGTTATTAAATTTAATGTGTTGTTTATGAATTTTGTTGATAATATAAATTAGAGATGCAAAGAAATTATATTCTCAGTTTCATCCTTTATCCAAGTGTAAGCAAACAAAGTTTGCATGTGAAGTCATTTCATGACTGGGTTAGTTGTATATACAGGCTAATGACTTCACATCAATTGTCTTAGTATCCCCTAATGCATTGCAATGTGCTCTAGATTTACATTAAAACCCAAAATCTATCTTAGGTATGCTGATGTTTTCACTACCTGTCCCCATGACTACCAGACTTTAGACAACTTCCTCAGGTTCCTTAACAAACACAAATGCATACAATCAATAATTAAAATTGAAAGTCAGAATGCACTTTGATTTCTGGATATTCTTGTCATACGTCTTCCTTTTGACATTCTTTCCTTTAGTGTTTACTGTAAGCCTGCACTTACTGGCCAATATGTACACGTATACTCTTACCACTACCACCCAAAATAAAACTAGGTGCAATTACACACAAAAACAGAACTTTAAAGATCTGCTCCAATGAGCAAGCACTTAAGCATGAATTAAAAATTATCAGTAGTACTTTCCTAAAAAATGGCTAGAGCAAAAATACTATTGGCAAAGTTTTTTTCACTTGGTTATACTATAAATTAAAGATGCCAAGAAATCATATTCTTGGTTTCGTCCTTTATCCTATTGTAAACGGCCACTACATAGAGTAGTTTGACCTTTATTGGGATCTCATCAGTGGGAGCCAGACCAAGACGGGATACCAAGATTGAAGTAATGCAGAAGTCATTCATATGAGACCTCAATAAAGGTCAAAACAGGTCTGAATAGTGGTTCTTCCCATAATGCATAGCATTATACATGTCCGCAAGGATATGCATTATGGGATATCAAGGCAGCCGATGTGGTTAATAAGTAAACCAAGTCATGAAGTGACTTCACATGCAAACTTTATTTGTTTACAATAGGACAAAAAAGTTATATAATAATAAAAATATTATTATTACAAAAGCTGATAAAGGAAATGCAACAGTTATCATGAATCAAGAAGAGTATAACAGAAAAATGCAAGATCTCCTATGTGACAGTTCCATGTATCAAATTATACATCGAAACCCTATGATGTCTCAAAAGAAAAAAGTCCGAAAATTACTGAAAAAAGTGACGTCATGGTCCAAAGAAATCACCAGGAAAATAAAACCAATTCATGTTAAACCATCCTGTATTTATGGATTATCAAAAATCCACAAAACTAATATCCCCCTACACCCCATAGTCGATATAACTGGTAATTAGTTTACGGAATTAACAACGCATATAAAGTATATTAATTAAAGATAACTTTAATGAATAACTTCTATATTTCGGCAATATCACATTGCCATCTTTGGGAACATAAAGATATGGTATGTGCACTCAGGAACTAACACAAAGCAAGAAACTAATATTGTTCCTAAAGTCCTAATGGTGCCCTCTTGCGGGCTAATTTGGTAGTCTTGGCAGTTGGGCTGAGGTTCTCATAATGAAAGTCTTCCAAATTTGGGGCAGTTTCATGCACCCAAATTTCTTGAAGTTAGGAACGTTTTTTAGAGCTGCTGAAGATTCTTTGAATAATCTTTCATATTTAAACTTGCTGCGATGGATTATTTTTGTTTTCTTCCAACGGATTTTATGGTGGGTATCTAAGGCATGGTCTGCCAGCCCAGAGCGGCTGTACTGGTGAAACCGGATGTAGTCTTGGTGTTCTGAAATCCTGATATTTGTTGTTCTGCCTGTTTGGCCAAAGTAGGACAATTTGCAGCTGCAAGGGACCTGGTATACACCAGGTAGGTCTAGGGGAAGTGGTTGGTCTTTGGTAGAGCGGATAAGGGATGCCAACTTTTTATATGGTCTGTAACAGGTAGTGAGGTCATATTTTTTGAGGATATTGGTTATTTTTTCAGAGGTGCCCTGGATGTAGGGGATGGTGATAGACTTGGTGTAATCTTTATTGTGGAGGGGGGGAGGGGGGTTGTGGTTTACAGGTTTTAGTATTTTTTGGATTTTTTGGGAGTTATAGCCATTGGCTAAGAAAGTGTTGAGGATGTGGTTTAGTTCAATAGTCAGGGCCTTGTCATCTGAGCAGATTAATTTTGCCCTGTTATAACAGGGCAAAATTAATCTGCAAATTGATGACAAGGCCCTGATTAATCAATAATCAGGGCCTTGTCATCTGAGGATAATACTGTAAATCTAGTTTCTACTTAATGGCAGAAATGAGACTTCAATATTCAAGTAACAATTTAGTGTATCAAGAGTGGTTATGGAAAGTTTTTTCACTGGTAAGGGTAAAAACTTTCCACATTCCAGTGAAAGTAAATTATACTCAACAGGAAATTATACTTTTGTTAATAATAATAAGCTAACGACTTTTATTCCCTTATAAGGAGTAGGCAAGGCCTTTAAACCCTAACTAGTTTTTGGAGACTGAGTAGGCAGTTCACTCTCCACTGGTAGCCAATCAGAGATACCTGGCCCATGTCTATCACTAATTATAGGAGGCCACTGATGAAGAGATCAGCAAACAAGTACTGCCATCTCTTGCTACTTAATCCTAACATGATATGCTACGGTCTGAAATCACGTGGGTTCTACAGTCAATTTTCTTAAGTTTATGAGACAAAAAACCTGAGTTTCTGGGAGAAAGAAACTCGCTTGCTTGTGCCAGATATCAACTAACTTGGGAACCAGTTGAAGAAAGGCTTAGATAAGTTCCTCGAGTTGGCGACTAGACTTGAACAATAAGTCTATCTTTGGACGGCCTAGAGCCACTTCCACTGAGCTATACATCCCTTATTTTTGTTTTTATCCTTATTTTATCCAATTATGAGCAAAAACAAAAGTTTGCAAGTGAAATATCTTCATAAGTATTGTCAGAGCCATTGCCAGATTAGATCGTGTCCTGAGGCAAACAATTAAATATTGCCCCAGATGGATTATAAGACAAAAATATAAGAAAATCTCGAATTGCTATTTTGTTTTTATTACAAGAAAAACATTAATGCAAAACAATTACATAATAATATTAATTAAATGTTTGCTCTATGGGGATATCGCAAAATAAAACTGTTTATAAGCTGTTCTAAATTTAAATTATAAGCTATGTCCACCTTTATCGATATAGTTGTTGGATCAACTAATCTTTCTTGGGTCATTGCTGTTCGCAAATAATTTTTAATCAGTTCAAGCTTGGAAAAATGTCTTCCCATGCTTGCTACACTAACAGAAATTGTTAGTGTAGCAATGGCACCTACTGCAATCTAGCTCCCTTATTAAGCCATGCCGTGAGGCAGGCTGCCTCTATGCTACAGCTTGTCGATGGTACTGAGTATTTAATAACATTGTGATATGCCATGTAACCACTTGTATATCGAAATTACTTCTACCATTCAGTTAGTTCCCAGTATCACTATAGGAACTCCTATTGACAACACCCTGACAAAGGTCTGTGTGGTAACTAATTACACATAGCAGTCTACACACAATTGAAATGGGAGTATGCTAAATACATTACAAAGAGTGACTAGGAATGTTAACTACTCTCCAGATAAGTGGCTTAGTCATGAAGAGAGTCCATGTGAAACCTTTGCATGCTCACATATATGTAAAATAAGGATGAAATAATACAATTTCTTGTCAAGTATAATTTACTTTACTTCACACCCAGCCAAAAAAAGTTGCTACAACCATACATTCAATTAATTATTAATATGAATAATTCATATAGCATCTCTTATTATTTTTCAATTTCATTTAAATATAAATTTTATTTTAAGATAAAGTTTTCTATCATAGGTAACACTTAAAAGAAAAAAAAATAAAGATACATACAAAAAATACCCATATGATGCTTGTTTGTCGAAACAACACAGCAAGGGCTCCAAATCCAGCAGCAGTCCAATCAGAATGATGAAGGTGAAACAAATACATAAGCAATATGAAAAACAATGCTCCAGTATCAGTATAATAAAGAAATGTGAAAAAGTATAGCACAGGAAATATGGCTAAATTCAGTGCTGAAAATATTAGTTTTCTTCCTGTGGTTCCCTAAAAAAAGAAAAAAATGCTTTACAAAAATTTAATGTGTGTTTTTATAAAAATCACACTAGAAATCAAATTATTATTGCAAGTAACAGGGCAACTCAAGTGAGTGTGCACGAACATGCATGCATGCAAACACGCACGCACGCACGCACGCACACACACACACACACACACACACACACACACACACACACACACACACACACACACACACACACACACACACGTGTAAATATTGATATTTGCAGTTTGTTTAATATTCATTATGTAAACTGATACGCTGTATTAGTACACATAAAAGAAGATGTTATTTTATTTATTAATGCATAATTGATTTTGAAAGTTTTTTCACTTGGTGTTATACTATAAATTAAAGATGCCAAGAAATTATATTCTTGGTTTAATCCATTATTTAAGTGTAAGCAAACAAAGTTTGCACGAGAAGTTATTCCATGAATATAGAATGCATATAGGCTACTTGTATATAGAGAGGCTAATGACTTCACATTAATTGTCTTAGTATCCAATAATGCAGATCACACATACTTTTGAATGTGCATAATGCTATGCATTATGGCAGGCCTGCACAACTTGATTGTCGTTGAGGGCCAAACCCAACTTGGACCACCTGACCAAGGGCCAGATCACTTCGGACCTTGAATCTTTTTCAGACACTTTTTTTTATCCACTCTCCCTCAGTAAATGATTGCCAGCACAAACTATTTCTTGTGATATTTAAAAATTTTTTTGCCTTTGTGGCAACTTCATTTGCAGATGTCACATTTTTTTAAAGGCTTGTTGCTCACTGCTAAGGACTTTCAATAACTTTGCTGCTTTTATTTGCTTTTCACTTACATTCAACTTGCCCAGCTTAGGATGTTTCGATTCAAAATGACGTCTCAGATTGTACTCTTTTGGCACAGCGATAGATTCCCAATTCCTAGAAAACAAAGCACACTATTTTGTCCTTAAACAACGTAAAAAATAATTGTTTGTCCACTCAGGATTAAATGCTCGATGTTCTGAATCTATTTTATGCTTTTTACTTAAGCTCATTGTGTCGAGATTGACAATATTAATTACAAAAAAACTAATGATGAAAAACTCACAATAATGCAGATTATAATAACAGTTATGTGATGTATTGCTCCAGCTATGACCAGCCACTACACTGCCAAAGCCAGTGTCAAGGCACAGCCAACTTTGTGTAATACGATTCGTTTTCGTTCGTAGACATCAAGTCGGTATCACGGAGATGTAACTTTGAATTTCCCCACAGCGACACTAGTGCTAACAAAACCTCGAAGCGATTGTAATAATTTATTATTAAATACAACAGTGGGAATAACTACAAATGCAATTTATTGTAGAGTTGAAAGAAACATGATTGTGACATTAATTGCATGAACGTAAACATGCAGAGTCTTAGTAAAAATTTAATTCAACACTAGGAAAAAATTGTCTAATTTCATATCCCCCCTATGATTAAATAATTTCAATCAGGCAGATGGGCCAAAATAAATAGCATTGCGGACCACATGTTGTGCAGGCCTGCATTATGGGAAGGGTTACTGCTGAGACCAGTTTTGACCTTTATTGAGGACTCATCATTGGGAGCCAGACCCAGAAGTGATACCAAAGTTGAAGTAATGCAGAAGTCATATTTCCATATACGAGCAGCCTAAAGATGTCACACCTTATTACTAAAATACTCTGGATTATACATGTCAGCAAGGATATATATCCTTGCATTATGGGATAATATGGGATAATATGGCAAGTGATGTGAACTCATTAGCCTCTATATACAAGATGTCAAGTCAGTAAAGTTTCTGCATGTTATTGCATGCAGAAACTTTGTTTGCTTAGATGTGAACTCATTAGCCTCTATATACAAGATGTCAAGTCAGTAAAGTTTCTGCATGTTATTGCATGCAGAAACTTTGTTTGCTTATACTTGGATAAAGGATTAACCCAAGAAAATAATTTCTTCGCATCTTTAATTTATTGCATAATTTACTATATTAAAAATTGATATTTGAAGGAGGTCCTAAATATTATGGCAAGCACTACCCAACATTCATGCAGTATATATCATACTTTGCTGGCAACCTATTCCACTCATTCACCACTCCTCAAGCAAGAAATTTAGTGGTGATACCCCTACCAACTACACTCTTGCTCAGTTTCCAATGATGGTTCCTTCAGTAATTTGTATGTCTCAATTGTAACACCTTTTTTGCTTGTCAACCAATTTCTTTACTCCATAGACCTGCTACCATCTTGGTCAGTTGCCTCTGGATCCTTTCCCTCCTCTTCCTCATCCCAAGAAACCCAGGCCACCAGATCAGCGCACAGTAGCCAAGATTGGATCTCACCAAGACTCTATAAAGAGAAAGAATAATAACTGCCTGTCTCTGTTCGTCAGGTATTCTTCAGTAACCAAGTAATCCAAACGAGCTGCTTTAGCCACTTTTGTAATATGCCCTCTAATGTTCATTCTCTCTATATATACACTAACACCCCCAAATCCATGGCTCAATCAATTTCCTGAAGTACAGTTCCATCAGCATGGAACACTGCTGGTAATCTCTTCACCTCATAATGCATAACCTTACACTTTACCACATTAAACAGACACCATTCTCCTCTGCCCAGACTGAGAGTCTATCCAAATCATCCTGCAAAATTTTAATATCTGTATTAATTATTGCTCTATCCAGTTTTGCACCATCAGCACACAATGACTAGCTACTCTCAGATCCTTTCCTATATCATTAATGAACAAATTAAATAGTAGCAGCCCAAGAACAGAGTCCTGTGGCACACTACTAGTCACAGGTCTTCTACTGAACTCTACTCCCGAATAAACTACTCTCTAATACCTTTCCATTGACCACCCTCTTATCCATTTCAACTTTATATTCATCCCTATGCACTGCAATTTATTGATTAGAATTACATGTGGCCTATCAAAAGCTTTTGCAAAATCCAGACGTATTGCTGTAAACCCATTACCATTATCCAACTCAGCTGTCACTGTATTATAAAATGTAAGTTACTGAGGCACAACCTACCCTTCACAAAACATGGTTTTGTGAAGGATAGGTCATGAAAATTCCACATATTTAGCCACTTCTCAGGTCAAGACCATATGATCACCCTCACCACTAGTGGCATATGTAGTCATATTGGTCATACACAAATTCTCCAATGCAATTACCAGATCTAGCACTCTCAAACCATAGTACATTCCATCACATGGTGCCTCAGGTAATTATTCCTTAATAACTGCATAAATTGCATTTCCTTACTCCCATGTGTCTTCTTTATCATGTGATATTAAAATCTCACTCCCCAGAACTCTTAGAATCAATGATGAATGATATAAGCCAAATTGCCAAAAAAATTGGATTGGAAATACATCCGTACAAAACAAGATGGATGAAAAATGAATACTGTAAAGATTATACAATCACTCTAGAATCCCACACGATCGAAAAAGTTGAAGATATCTACCTTGGACAGTCCATAAAAATGAATAACGACATATCAAATGAAACAGTAAGGAGAAAAAGAGCTGCTTGGATAGCTTTCAAGAAAATAAAATCAACAATTACCAACAAAACGACATACAGCAATCCCTCGATTAATGCGTTCTTTAAAACGGGTGCATTAATCGGCACTAATTGAATATAATAATCTATGGAAAAAAATAATAATTCGTTCCTAAAATTTCTTTTTTGATCCTTAATTTTTTTATAACCAAATTAGAGTATGTCTCAGGGCCTAGTTAAAGGAAAACCATGAGGCTGAAAAACAAAAAATATTCAGAATATAAATTTATTATTCTGCTTCTTAACAAAAAATTCAGCTAACGTAGTTTGGCAGGCATTGTTTCTTTTTTTTCATACAACTGATGGTATGGCCTTATTGCCTCTTCTTCAAATTTTACTGCTTCTCTCTTTATCACGGTCAGCCTCTAAGAATTGCTGCTTAAGAACTTCAGTTGCTAGAAAAATATTTCAATTTGTTTCTGTGAAATCTCTTTGGACTTGTCAGTCATTAAATTTTCTTCATATTCTTCAGGATCTTCCAGCTGTGCATCTAAATTTAGCAGGTCGGAATCACTCAATTTCTCAGAATGAGATTTAATTAACTTAGACTCATTTGAAAAACCTCTACAATCATTTGCACAAGATTGTAGAGGTTTTTCAAATGAGTGAAGAATGTGCTTCCAAACGGCTCGCATATTGCTCGTAGTAATTTCATTCGACTTTGCAACCAGGCTGAGATTTCTCTGGTTTGGCCAGAAAAGTCTTGGAAGGCATTCACTTCCAAAAAAGGCCAGTTTCATCGACATTAAATATTTATTGGCCAATATTGGTCAAAAAGCCCGCTTCGTCCACAATTGTTTTCAAAATCTCTGGATAATTTGCAGCCCCTTCCTTATCTGCATTTGCAGCATTCGCCTGTGATTAGAACATTATGTAAGCTATTTCTCTTTATAAAACGTTCAAATCACTCAGCACTAGCGTGGAATTCTTCTATTCCATCATTGATAGCCCTTTCATCCAAGGATACAAAGAGACAATGCTTTTGATTTAATAAGGTCAGTGGATCCGTTTTTGGTTACAATCTTCAATCCATGTAGAAAAGACGGCTCTCTAATTAAACGATTATAATACTTTGATTTCGAGTGCATGCATGATGAACTTGAAGCAACCTTACCTTTCACTATGTATTCAGCAGTTTTGCTTAAAATTGCTCTTTGATTCACCCATTTTTGTGTTCTTGTCCTATCTTTGCTCTAGACTCACCTTGTTCGTTTTCTTTATTATTTCAAGTTTTTCTTCCAATGAGATTACTTTTCGAATCATTTTCACACTTCCACATTTTTGCTCACTAATTCTTTTACTCATGATGAAAGATTAGGAAAATACTTTAAAATAAAAAAAGTAAGGAAAACAATCGCAAAAGAGGCACGAGATATGATCATCAAAATGCTATGTAATTAGCAGACAATGTTAATTTAAGCATTAAATTTGGAACACAGTGTAGATAGAAATAATGTAGTATGTCATTAAAAAATTAAACTGGTATTAATCATTAAATAGTTAGCCATAAAAAATGTATAGATAGAAAATTTTTTAAATCTGTAACATTTATTTTTAAGATGTATATAGGCGCACTAACCGAATTTGGATATAGAAAAAAAATTATGCACTTAATCGGAGCACATTAATCAAGGTATTGCTGTATACAGAAATAACAGCTCATCTTTTCAATATGCAATATAAATAAAATAGACCACTTAAGACACACAGAAATCAGGAAGAAGTCTGGACTCAAATATTTACTCAAAGACTACCAGAATTAATTTATGGCAGTGAAACATGGAACATAACTTTAAAAGAAGAACAAAGCTTAATAACAATTCAACGTGCAATATAAATAAAATAGACCACGTAAGACACACAGAAATCATGAAGAAGTCTGGACTCAGATGTAATAAAAGCAATCTATAACAGCAAAAGTAGATGGGCAGGACATCAGAATGAGAGACAACAGATGGACAGTCAGAGTAACAAACTGGTATCCAAGAGATACCAAAAGGAAACCTGGAAGACCGGCCTTAAGGTGGGAAGACCCAACGATCAAGAAAGTTGGAAGAAAAGGGAAAAGAAAGGCTCAAGACAGGAATAGCCAGACTCTTTATGACCTGCAGTCATGGAAAAATCCTGACTGAAATCACAGCTCCATCAATGTAATCAAGATACGTGTCCTCTCCTCTTTCCAATCTATGTTGCCATAGATAAAGTTTCCCATAATAATTATTTACCCTCCACTCATTGAGCTTATTTGCCAATGCATAATATTCCCCTTTATCATTTACATCCCTTGGTATATTAAGGATGATGGGGTAGTGACTTAGAAGTATTCAACTGTATATAACTGTATAAGCCGGCCTGGTTGGCCGAATGGTTAGCATATCTGCTCTCCAGCCAAAAGGCTGCGGGTTCGAATCCTGCTGTGGGTGGTAGATGGCGTTAGTGGAGATAGAGTTGTAGAGTAGGTGCCCTATTTCCATGAGTCTTTTGACTCCTTGGAAGTGTCACAACAATAATATTTGGTTTTGCTGGCACTATTTCACACCTGGCCTCAAATGTGCTATTTTCACTGGCCTGCCTGCAGTTGAACTTCTACTCTCTTTGGTTGCAGTGTAGGAAGCAAGAAGCAACTAGTGAGTGCTACAGCTGAGAAAAGAAAGAAGGAAGATGTATGAGAAAAGAAA
The DNA here is from genome assembly GCF_054136105.1 of Typopeltis vanoorti. Classification (NCBI taxonomy): domain Eukaryota; kingdom Metazoa; phylum Arthropoda; class Arachnida; order Uropygi; family Thelyphonidae; genus Typopeltis; species Typopeltis vanoorti. The sequence continues at coordinate 24,593,457 of NC_143549.1, forward strand.
GTAAGAAGAGAGTTTTGTATAGTGATTTCATGATAACAGAAGTGAACGATGAGCATGTAATGAAAGTGTACGTCTCGTGTACAATATAAATAATGTTTGCAATGATGATAGAGGATGCAAAAGAGTTAAAAATAGTGAAAGAGAAGAATGAGATTTTACTCTCATAGTATGACAGACTTGCAATGAGAAAGAGGACAATGACTGCAAATGAGTCAATGCATAGGGTATACAGAAGGAATGATACAGAGTTTGTGGATGTGTGAGATGAGTTTGATGGATGAAGAAACATATAGGGTGGATGGTTTTCACTTGAGCAGATTTGATGTTCAACATCTGTTGTTGTTATAAGAAGTATTTTTCCTAATTATAGGAAATAATTTTCCTATTGTTATAGGCAAATTAGAACTAATGGGGAGTGGAGTTTTTAGTGAGGCAAGTAAGCGTAAGAACATACAAAACATGCATAAGATGGTATATTGCTGATAACCAGAATAGGATAGTTAATATAAAGTGTAAGGATAGCTGTCTGCAGGGTGTGTGTGTGTGTGGGGGGGGGTGATATGGCATTATTATTATTATTATTATTATTATTTGTGACACCTCCAAGAAGTCCGAGGACTCATCGTGGGAGGACATCCACACCTCTACTACCAATCATCTCCATCAACGCCGCCATCTACCACCCACCACCACAACTAGTATTTATGTACACTAATGCCAGGAGCATTTAAAACAAGGGGAGGAGATGAGTTTCTGGCATTGGTTAGTTCTTGGCCGAGGTTATTGGTATTAGTGAAAACAGAAACATGGCTGACAGAAAATTATATAGTCAGTGGAACAGAATATGAAAGTATAGTATTTTCAGTAAGGATGATAGAACAAAGAGGATGGGATGGGGGGGCATGTCCGAGAATTTTGCTGGCATGTCAACGATTTACAAGTGATATCCTTTTATACGCTTATAAATTATTCAACCTTTTTTTTTTTTTTTTTTTTTTTAATTGTTACAGTACATACAAGTTAAATTTTGTTTTACATAAAAGAAACTAACCAACAAACACAAAGCCCATTGTAGGAACAAGGCCCAGCAACTGAAAACTACAGTTCATGTTAAGATAAGGTTCCCATAATGTTTTACTAAAATCTGGGACATTCTGAAATTTTTACTTAAAAAAACCCGGGACCTGTTAAAAATTAAGAAAACCAAAATAAAACTATTATATATGCTGCACTTTAAATTAAATACTGCAATAAACATACATTAGCATTAAATCCACTTTAAAAAAGGATTATTAATCACAAACATATTTAATTAGAAAAATATTTATCAGATTTATGGACCTGTTCAAGAATTTTTTTTTCTTTTGATATTTAATCATAGAACTCAGCACAAAAAAAATTCTTAAAATGCCTTCACAATGATTAAAGTTTTTACTGACTCAATTTTAAGTCTTTTTTTTTTTTTTTTTTTTTTTTTTTCATCTGTCCAGAGCACATTCAACAGCTGCATTAGTTCCTGGCAGTGATAAACAAAAACTAACTAGGCATTTAATACTCCCAGAATTTATACCCTGCTTTGTAAAATGAGCAACCATTTCACACCATTTATCACTGACACTTTGATCCTTCTGTTACTCCACACTTCAAATTTGCTTTCACAATATTTTTTCACACATACAAACTCATCAAATAAGTCCTCTTCATTCACAGTAAAACTTGGTGACAGTATCTGCACGAATATGTAGCTTTCTTGTATGTTCTTTCAGGTCACAAGATCCTTTCCCTTCAAAATAATCCAATCCATAGACTGAAGAGGTATGAGAAATGGTGTACACCACTCCTGAATATATTCAATACAGGTGCTGTAGAAATCTACTGCGTAGCTTTCAAACTTTTCAACTGTTATGTGTCCTTCTTTTTCTAATTCTTGCAACTGTTTTCTCACAGTAGTTGTGAGAAACTTTTCTGCCTTCCTACAATTTAACCTTTCCACCAGTTTGTTTGTTTCATCCTTCACTTCAATTACTTTATATCTTGCTTTTCAATACATTTAATGGTATTATAAAAGGTCTTTAACTAGCTGGCAAGGAAATGCAGGAGTGTAATTGTAAGTGGATTTTCAAAGAAATTAAAGAATAGAAAGAAAATATCACTTCAATGAAGGGAACATGTCAACCCTCTGGATTGAAGGCAAAAGAGAGAGCCATCTTGTCTTGCTGCCCTGCACATGTGCAGGGTAACCAATTCCAATTAAATTGTTCAGAATGTTTTCTTGCATTTTGAAGTACAGATTATCCTTTCCCTTTCTCTTCTTTCCACCAAAGTTTGTATTTGTATTATCTGCTAATATAGCAATAACCTTTTTCAGGAGATCTAAGTTCTGTAACACTTCCAATACATAAGAAAATAAAAGTTCAGAAGTTTCACCACCTAAATTAACTAACTCTAACACATTCACCTTCACACCTTTTTCTGGATGTGAGTAGTATCTAATGATCAGAGGCACTAATTTCATGTCAAAGTGGTTTGATGAATCGATTAGTAACTGATATAAAACGAACTTCTTTTATCTCTTCCTCAATCTGCTTTGTCGCAATAAAATTGGTTATTATTGCCTTGCACTTTGTTTGCGAACAACTTTATTTATAGTTGAAAATTTTTTTTCACGATGGTTGTTGTACAATCCATGGAGTTAAAGCTGTGGTATGCACCACTGTGTGATACGCAAAGGTTGCTTCCTGCACTCTTTTTCCATTTCACTCTTGGTTTTTACAATTAAAAAATTACTTATACTGCAGTTGGAAGCCTTACTTCGAACTGCAGTATAAGTAATTATGTTTTTTCGTTTTCACATGGTTGACTATGTCTGACCGACCACCATGCAAAATGCAAAATCTACAGTTACATAAAGTACATTCCACATTTTCATCTACACCACCTTTAATGAAAGGAAATTCTTTTCTAATATTATCATTAATACTGCACTTAAGTTTCAGCATTATAGGGGTAGAAAAACAATAAAAATTATAACAAGCAAAGTATTGATCAAGTAAGATACTGTTATAACAGAAGCATGGGAAAACAAAACATCAGCATTAGTTACTATTAGTTAGTTATATTATTTATAATACTAATGATTATTATTATAAATAATAAATAAATAAAATTTATTATTATCAACATTGTAATAGAAATTGGTACTTGAAATGAGATAAAATCTGTGCATCCATTTTTTCCTGAAGGATACTTAAAAAAAAGTGGGACTTTTGGAATTAACTCTGGACATTTTTATAAAAAACGGAATTGTCCTGGGAAAAACAGGATGAATGGGAACCCTATGTTAAGAACCTCTAGCCAATAGCTGAGGGGCATAATGACATGACTCAGCTGATAGAAAATAATTGTGTTTAGTCGCCAAAACTTTTCATTATTTAAAAGCTGATTAATTAACTGGAGTTTATTATTTTAAATATTTTTAGCATATGAAGTCACCAGCTGCAACTTTGTCAAAACATGTGGCTTCTAAACATATGATATTAAGAGTAACATGGCGATCATATCTGCCAGACCTTCTTCCTATAGTGGGCTGTGAACAAATACAATTTTTCTTTGCATCAGTCAACTCATTATACATCAGGGTTTCTCAACCGATGGACCTTGGCATCAACTATATCGAGCCACAAAAGATTCTCCTGAAATTTGTCATTTCAGTTTTTTAAGCATTTTTCTTGAATAAATATTTTATAGTGGAAATATTCTGAGGAGAATAATATTCGTGAATGTATCAAAAAGCTCAGACCCAGAACACCTAAATAACATCAAATGTTAGTAACAAAGGCGCGTATTCATGAGTGATCAGGAATTTTCAGACATCAAAAGAAATGGGTAGCCAGGCTGGCATATCTCAGTGATATATTTTCTTACATAAATGAGTTGAATTTAAAACTTCAAGGTCCAGATACAACAAAATTTAATGCTCTGAACAAGATCGAATCATTCAAAAAAGAAACTCAAACTCTGGTTTAATATGATTGCAGAAAGAAATAATGAAATGTTTCAGCTACTCAGATTATATTATGGAAGTAGGTGATTTCTATTCACAGAATTCAGTTTTAGATATTACTGCAGCTCACTTGAAGATGTTGTTGTCATTTGAAAAGTATATATCACAACATGAGGATCCCTGGAGGCAAAATATGTGAACCACTTTGTTGAACACAAAGAGACAGCCCTTTCTCATTAAGAAACCCTTCAACTTATTGAATTATCATCAGACAAAGGACTGGAAAGTACTTTCAATTCTATGAGTAATTCAAAATTCTGGATAAGAATGAAAATTAATATTCAAATTTACATGAAATATCGATGAGATTTCTTCCTTGTTTTTCTACTAATATCTTTGTGAAGCTGCATTTTCTGTCATGATTGTGGTTATAAAGAAACATAGGAACCACCTGCAACTTTCTGACTGTCTCCGTTTGGCTATCACTTCAATTCATCCCAGAAATAATAATTAATAAGCTGAAGGGCCGTGCGTATAGAGGGTCTGATGGTTTGTTATTTTTCAAATACGTAAGTTCTCTTTTTATTTGATGAGTGTGTTGTTTGTCCTTGCTAGTATATCTTGACGTGTTGACAATATGTGATGCATATTGGTTAGGAGAAATAGCCGATTGTTCCCAGACAGTCTGGGTGCTACTACCTAGTTTTCTTAGAAGGCTCCATGCTTTTCTATTGGAGTGCCGAAAATTGAGTCTTTCTACTGTTTCAGTTCATTATATATCCATTTATAATTATAGTTTCCTCGTCATATGCCTTTCATTAAAATAGTGATACAGAGGTGGTCAGTCATGTCACCATGCCCTACATTAAAGGCATCCCAGAAGGTATAGCCAAACTACTTAGATCCATTGGTATACGAGTATCTTTTCATCCTATCAACAAGATATCTACATTTCTAGGGTCAGCTAAAGATAAACTTCTGCATTTAGCCCACCCTAGAGTGCACCAAATTCCATGCCAGTGTGGGTTATCATATTTTGGCCAAACAAAGCAGATCTGTAGCCATGCACATCGTGATGAAAATTTTGACTACATTAAGTTCCATGAGTCAAAGCAATCAGGACTTGTGGAGTATGCTATCACCACTGGGCACCAAGTTGTTCTTTGGAAGAAAATTAAGGTTCTCCATAAAAGCAATGATCTCTTGGAATGTTTATACAAGAGAGTTGTAAGACCTTGAGATATCAACAAATCTAAATAGAAATGATGAATTTAAATTAATTATCCTTCTTATTAAGAAATAATTCTGGAAGAAGAACTAATTTAAATTTAATTATTTTTTAAATTTATTTTAAATCTTGTTAAAGTTTTTTTTACTAGAATTTGAATATAATTAGACAATGAAAATTCACGTCATGTTGCAAGCTCACATGTGCCATTGTTGAATATACCAGTTTCTGTTGTTGTTGTTTAATTTGAAAGTCAAACTAAAGACGTCCTTGATACTAGGGTGAAAATTTTTTAATAATAATAATATATATGTAAGCTAAATCCATTTTATGTTATTTATAAAAATATCATATATGGGTAATATTGTGAGGCATGAGATCCTCAGAAAGATCGACTAAATTGTGAGGACAACACAAAGGCTTCTGAGAATGATGCGGAGGGCACTGACGTGTAGGAGTAGGGAGATTCTTGTTCCATTGTATAAGATTTTGATTAGGACATACATTGACTATTGTGCCCAGATTTGGTCACCTGGTTTTCAGAAGGATGAAGAGATGTTGGAAAGGGTCCAAAGGCGATTGACTAAGGTAGTTTCTGACCTATGGAATGTTGAGTATGAGGAAAGATTGAGAAGATGTAATTTGCAGAGTCTGGTGGACAGGAGAAAGAGGGGAGATATGATAGAGACCTACAAGTTGGTAAGGGGTTGTTATAGGATCAATGGTGGAAAAGTTCTACAGAGAATAGTGGGAGATCAGGGGAGAACCAGAGGTCATCCCTGGAAACTGTATAAAGAGGGTGTGAGTAGGGGAGTGAGAGGCAAGTTTTTTTCATGCAGAATTGTAAATGATTGGAATGCCTTGCATGAAAGTGTGGTGTCTGCAAGGAGTTTGAATGTGTTTGAGGCATGGTATGACGAGCTGTGTGTGTGATAAAAGGATCTCTCAGATGAGTTTTTGACCACATGAGGTCTTGGGGTAATAATAATAATAATAATAATAATAGAAGATATTAAGACAAGGAAATGAACAACACATATGGTTCAAAATCAAAGAATTGGCTGAGTCTGAACTATGCTCTCTGCATAGTTCAGACAGAAATATATGGAGATCCATAACAGACAACCTCCTGGCTGGAGATGACAATTAACAGGACAGGACAGATATTGGAACATAGACAGAATGAGGAAAGGCCAAGGGATGAAGGAAATGGAATTTATGCAGTTACCAAGTAATAATTACCTGAGGCAGCACATTATGAAAGATACTAGGGGGTTTAAACCTAGAAATTGCATCAAATTATCTGTCTGTAACTAAGATGACCAGATCAGGATCAATTAACAAGTGTGATCATACAGTCTTGACGTGGGAAATAGCTAAATGTGTGGAATTTTCAGTTAAAAAGGAGTATGTCTGGAATTACAGAGCAAGTAAGTGCAACAAATTCAGGAGACCGCTTCTAGTAATGCCATGGCATGAAAAACTGCAAGGGCTGGATGTTGATAGTACACGAGATGTGATAAAGGAGTAGTTGAAAGAAGTCAAGTGGATGTGACATGGATGAAGAGTACCATTACCAGGAGCTACAACAAAAGAAAAATTTGTGAAAGGAATTCAAAGAAAAAAGGCAATTATCAAGCATAGAGAAGGATGACCAGTATAAAAAAAGGCAAAACTTAGAGAGTATGAGATCAGCTGTGAAAGTCAAAGGGAGCCACAAAGGTAATCAAAAATAATTTGGTTGAATAATTATGATGAATGCTGATGGTAGAGAAGTAACTGATGCAGGCAGACTAGTTAAAGCATTTCACAAGTATATATCATCCAGATGGATGGATATATTGCAGTAGCAAGAGATAAGTGTTGATGTGGAAATAGATGAACTGGAGGTGCATAGGATATTACAAAACCTCAGTGTGAATACAACTAATCAGGGATGTTAGTGGATTAAATTATATATCAGTTCAAGTATTAGAATAATGTGCTAGAGAATTAACAGTGCCTTTGACTGCATTATTTAGCTTAAGTCTCAGTCATGGGTTGGTCTCAGAGGAGTGGAAAGAAGGAGAAATTTTCATTGCATAAAGGAGATTTCAAGATTGTGAGATGAAATAGCAAATTATCAAGCAATCAGAAGGTAGTTAAGAGAAAAAATCCAGGAATGGGATATGTGTGAGCAAGATGGTTTCATCAAGGCTTTTCATGACTCAGTAACTTACATTTTATAACAAAGTGACAGTTGACTTGGATAATGGTAATGACTACATCGTGATAGATATGAAGTTGGTACTGTAGATAACAGATGGCCAATTTAGAAATAGTAGAGAGCAATTCATTCAGAGTAGAGTTCAACAGAAGGCCACTGGCTAGTAGCATGACTCTGTACTTGGAGCCACTACTATTTAATTTGTACATTAATGATATAGAAAATGATCATCATCATAACACTAATTATGGATACAGACCATATTGGTCTGTTCCGGTCTCATTATCCAAATGTTCTGAAAGAGAAATATATAGTTGCTTGCTGATGATGCAAAACAAGGTAGAACAATAGTCAATAAAGATGCTGATAAAATTTTGCAAGTACATATAAATAAACTGGCAATATGGACAAAGGGAAATAAATGTCAGTTTAAAGTGGCAGAGTATAAGGTTGTGCATTGTATATTTAGTTCTGCTAGCCACAATCTCACACCAAATGGCCTCAAATGTGCTCTTTTCTCTATCCTGCAATTCAACTTCTATTCTCCTTGGCTGCAGCTCATCAGCTATCATCAACAATACTCCTCCCGCTATTTTATTCTCCCTGTCATTCCTGAACACACTATACCCATCACATTCAATCCCACTAGCTATATCATCTACAGTCAGCCATGTTTCACTAATACCAATAACCTGTGGTCTGGAAGTGCCAACCATGGCCAAAAATTCTTCCTTCTTGTTCCTAATACTCCTAGTATTAGTGTACATGAATTTAAGACCCTCATTAGCCCCAACCCTACCTTGATGCCTTATATTAACTATCCCACTCTGATTTGTTGTCCTTATTTGCTTGGGCATATTATATTCATTCTTACATTCAACTGCCTCCCTAAGGACTGTATATATCTACTCCCCCCCCTTAATAAATCTAGTTTCCCTGAATTTGCACATCCACCACATTCAGCAACACTTTCTAAAGTCTTCTTACACCATAACCATTCAAATGCAAGCCATCCATCTTATATAGATCCTTTCGCCCATCGAACTCACTCCACATGTCCACAAATTCCACACCACTCATCATACATAACCCACGCATAAAGTCATTCGCAATTATGGCCCTCCTTTTAAACATTTCACTGTCATACCGTGGCAAAAGACTAATCATTCTAACTCTCTCACTCTTTTCTTTTGCTACCTCAAACAATTCATTCAGGTCTTCTATCATTTCCATTTTGTCTCCTTTCAAATCATTCATACCTGCCACAACAATCATTTCTTTCACCCTTTCATTTTGCTCTCTAATAGACTCAGTTACATCCTTTATGGTCACACCAGGTTGGTACGATTTTGTCAAATCCTCTACTATCACACCTCGTACTAACGAGTCTCCATACAGCACTCTATCCTTCATTTTGTTCATGTTCACACTCATACGTCTATTTTTCCTGTCATACTTTTTATTATTGGCTGGTTCATTCAGTAGACTTTTGCTCATACGCTCTAGCTGCTGTTTTGCCCTTTGTATCGCATCATTCAACAACGCAATCTCACTCATTGCATCTATCTCATCTTATCAATCTCACCTCATCAATCTCCAGGAGTACGGTGGAACCGTACTCCAGGAGATTGATGAGGCCAGGGATTTAGGAGTGTTGGTGGATAGGGAATTGAAGTTTAGGGGCACATTGCAAAAGTGACTAAAACAGCTCACCAAATCACTTGGCTTCTGAAAAATACTTTAACATGCGGAGACAAACAAGTTGTTGTTCCTCTGTATCGAGCCTTGATAAGACCCCATCTGGACTACTGTGCCCAGTTATGGGCACCAGGGTTTCTTTGTGATGGGGAGGAAGTGGAGAGAATCCAGAGACGAGTGACCAAGATGATAGCAGGTCTGTGGAATGAACCTTATGAGAATAGGTTGAAGATTTGTGGGTTGCAGAAATTGGTCGATAGGTGAAGGAGGGGTGATATGATTGAGACATTCAAATTACTGAAGGGTTTCTATAAGATTGATCCAGAAGATATTTTTGAAAATATGACTGGTGGTGGGAGGACTAGGGGTCATGCATGAAAGCTGGGCAAGAGTGTGGTTGACAAGGGTGTTAGAGCTAGGTTTTTTACTTGGAGAGTGGTGAATGAGTGGAATAAGCTTCCAGAGTCTGTTGTGGGTGCTACAACCATGAATGAGTTCAAGGCAAGGTATGATAGATACTGTGTGAATGTCGAATAGTTGTTCTTGACATGATGTTAGGGCCTCCCTCGATGAGTCTGTCGACTCCTTGGAGTTGCCCGGAACAATAATAATAATAATTATGGAGTAAAAAGTTACCAGCTATGTACCACTGATAGAACTGTACTCCAGGAAACTGACACAGCGAGGGATGTTTATAGATTGGGAATTTAAGTTAAGAGGGCATATTGCAAAAGTGGCTAAAACAGCTGATGGGATTATTTGTTTATTGAAGAACACTAACAAACAGAGATAAGTAGCTTATTACACTCTTTACCTTCTCTTCTACTCACAGCAGGTTGAGTTCATCAAAGATGAATTTTTGCCATTTCTTTCTGTCTGCAGTCTTTTTATGAAGCTCTATTATGGAGTTGAAGTAGGTGCTTTCTTTAATGTTGTCAATCCATTTCTTCCTTGGTCTTCCTCTGCTGGGCTGTCCTTCAATTCTATCATCATCATCAAATTCCTGCCATGTACCCTCAAGTGGTGTACAGGATATGATAGTACTACATGAAAAATTTACATCATTACTAACTTTCAATCTACAATTTTCTTCCAAATCAGTCTGTTACTTGTCAAGACGCCAACATTATCAGATGATATATTTCTATCGTCTAAGGCACTTTGTACCATATCAATCCACCTATATCTTGGTCTTCCTCTGGGACGTTTTCCCGCCAATCTGGCAGAGAAAACGTCCCGGTAAGTGACCATACCACCTGAGATTAGCTCTGCTAACGAATTCCTGGATGCTGACAATGTCAAGTTCTTTCCTAATATCTTCGTTTTTAATATGATACTGCTATTGGTGCCATCTGCTCATGCCTGTAATCTTTCTCAGGACTCTCATATCTGCGGTCTCTAGACTTTGGTCCAGTGTTTTACTTCTGACCCAGTTCTCAGCTTTATAAGTTAAAACTGGTTTAAACACTGTCTTGGATACAGATAATTTAGTGTTCCGACTAATTTCTCTCTTATTCTATATGAATTAATTCAATTGACTTCCTACAAACATACCAGTAATGTTGATTCTGTTGTCTATTTCCATATTTAATTTACCATCTTCACTAAGAATCATGCCTAAGTAGCTGAAATGTTTTACTTGTTCCACAGATTCTCTGTTCACAACGAAGTTGACATTTTCAATGATTCTGCCTATTTTCATTGCTGCCCTTCATATCATATCTATTACAACAGTTATTAAATTTAGTCAGAATCTTGCAGACTTCTAGAGGATTTATTTAGAAGTATAACATCGTCCGCATAAAGCAAAGAGCTGACAATAACCTCTCCAATTTTGATATCATGTTTAATACCACTTTCCTTCATAATGTGATCCATATAGATAATGAATAACAGAGGGGATAATGTACATTCTTGTCTCACACCAGATTTAACATTAAACCATCTTCCTGTACTTACTTCAATTCTAACTGCTGACTTACAACTCAAATAAAGACTAGTATTGCTTGATATAATGCCCCATTAACACCATATAACTGTAGCGTATTGAATAGCTTCTCTCTGGGGACCTTTTCATATGCTTTTTCCAGATCGACATAAATACAGATTTTTGTTATATTCCCATGATTTCTCCACTATTTGTCATAAAGTGAAGATCTGATCCTAAATCCAGCTTGTTCATCACCAAGCTTTTCTTTTACAATTCTTCTTAACTGTTTCTCAAGTGTACTTGCATAAATCTTACCAGGAACACTCAGTAGGGATATACCTCTGTAATTCTCACATTCAGTATTATTTCCCCTTTTTATATATGGGTACTATGAGAGCTCTACTCCAATCATCTGGAATTCGTCCCTCTTTCCAGGCCTTCTGAAGTATGCAGTGCAGCCACTGTAAAACTTTTATACCACCATACTTCAGCATTTCTGGTCGAATATCATCTACTCCTGCTGCCTTTCCAATTTCAAGCCTTTGATGGCTTTTTCTACTCAAGTATGGATATGCATTCCTGATTGTATGCCTGTTGAGTGTTTTTTTACCACTGTGCTATCAATGCTCGTTTCATTTAGCAATTTTTCAAATTACTCCATACTTCAAGGATATCTTTTTCTCCCATTTTCATGTCACCTTTATCATCTCTAACTCCTTTTACAGCATTCTTTCTTCCATTTCCAGGCTTCTTCAACAACCTCCAGAATATTTTGCCACCTTCTTGATATTTATTTTCTATATTCTTGCCAGTCCTCCAACGAATTTTGTTTAGCTAGTTTTACACAGCGTTTAGCTTTCTTATATTTGTTTCTGTATTCTCTAAGAGCAAAAGATGATTTATTTGATAGGAACTTTTGATATGCTTTCTTCTTTTCCTTCACTGACTCTGTGTCCAACTTTCTGTGCCTGCCATGTAGTTCTGATTTTTCTCTCATTGCAGACAACCTCAACACATGCCTCTTTTGCTGAATCAATCAGTGTTTTCTTCAAGGCTTGCCACGAATCTCCAAGGTTTGGTTTCTGTTCTCAAACTCTTTCATTTTTTCTTCAATAATCTTTGTGTATTTTAGTCTACAGTTCACATCTGAGAGCTGCTCAACTTTTATTCGCTTTAAAACTTTCTTACATGTTCTTCTTTTCAATATGAAATTCAATTTTATATTGCTCCAGACTAAATGGTGATCGGTTCCAATTTCAACTCCTCTATATACTCTGTTGTCCTGTACCAGAGTGGACAGAGTGATAGTGATGGGAAAACATCACTATCAATGATAATATAGTCAATGTGACTTTTCTTATTCCTTGCTCTTCTCTCCATGTGAATTTATGCGTATTTTTATGTTGGAACATGGTGTTAGTAATAACCAGTCCATGTCCTGAGCAGAAATCCAACAAGTATTTGCATTATCATTATTACCTTTGCCCTTTTCTTCAAATTTTCCCAAAATATTTTTGTATGTCTGACAATCATTTCCTACTCTGCTATTTAGATCTCCAACAAGGACCAACTTTTCCTTTTTCATTGTGTCAGTTGCTTTCTCTAAATCCTCAAAAAATTCCTACACTTCTACCTTAGTAGAACCTTCTGTGGGATTATAGGCACAAATAAGTCTCATTGTACAGTCCCCATTCTGATATTTGTCCACATCACTCTACTTGAGAATGACTGCCAGTCAAGAAGATTAGCCTCGTATTTATTGTTAATACTATGGCTACTCCTTCTTTTCCTTGATTATCATTGTCTGAATATAACATTTTGTATTTACTGCTCAGAAAGATCTCACCAGTTTTTGTCTTTTTTGTTTTAGTCACCGCTATTATGTTGCTCTAATTCTTCTATTATTTATCTAATTCTTCAGCTAGCTCCATTTCTTTGCCATTCAGGCTTCTTATGTTGATAGTAAAGATCTTTAACTCTGGTGATGTTGAGTTGGGGTGTGCTTTCAGATTTGTTCCAGTAGCTGACTTTTCGCTGTTAACCCTTTGTTTTTGCCAGGTAAGCAGGGTGAACAGTGAAAAGTCAGCTACTGGAACAAATGTTTAACCAAGTGAAGCCCTAGCAGGCATGAAATTTTGTATTTTGGTTTAAGCCAATAAGAATACAATTTGGTCGGCTAAACCCAAATAAATTACCAGCCCATCTTCATTCGTTCAGCATCCAGGTAGATACTTGACAGGGTGCACCACGAGAAGGTGAGGATTGGACATTAGGTCAGAAGCCTTAGTCAGTTCTTCGCATTCCTTTAAAGACTATGTGGAGGTCTCCTCTCAGTTATACAGTCTTCAATTCTACCATTTAATAATATGTTTGGTAGTCTTTCTGAGTTCATTCTTGAAACATGCTCAAACCAGCTGAGTTGGCTATTTTATAGTACTGTAATTATTGTTTCTTTAAAGTTAAGCTTTTCTCTCACTTTTTCATTTGGTTTTCCTTCTGTCCAGTTTGTTCTATTGATTTTTCTTAGGCATTTCATTTCAAAACCATTGAATTATCCATTTCTTTTTTTCTTAAGATCCAGCATTCTGAGCCATAGAGTACTGTGGGAATTATCATTGTTTTATATATCTTTAATTTGAGTTCTTTGGTTACTATTTTATTGTTCCATATTTTTTATACTCTGCGCACTGTTATCCATCCATTATTGATTCTGTGTTTGATGGTTTCGAAATAGTCTAGATCTTGAGTGATCATCGATCCTAGGTAATTGAAGTGCTTTAGTTGTTCTACATTATTGTTTCTATTTTAATTTGGATTGCTTCCTTTTTTCTTCTTATTACCATCATTATCATGTCAGATCTTATATTTCTATCTTCTAAGGAACTTTTTACCGTATCAATCCACCTATATCTTGGCCTTCCTGTAGGTCTTTTAACTGCCAATCTGGCAGAGAAAATTTGTTTTGCTAATCTTTCCTCTCCTTCTGTTTAAGTGACCATATCACCTGAGATTAGCTCTGCTAACAAATTCCTGGATGCTAACAATGTTAAGTTCTTTCCTAATATCCTTGTTTTTAATATGATATTGCCATTGATGCCATCTGTTCCTGCCCCTAATCTTTAGATTACATCCCTAATCTTTCAGAGGACTTTCATATCTGTGGTCTCTAGTCTTTGGTCAAGTGTTTTACTTCTAACCCAGCTCTCAAATCCATAAGTTAAAACTGGTTTGAACACCGTCTTGTATACAGCTAATTTAGTTTTAACTAATTTCTCTTTTATTCCATATAAATTTATTCAGTTGACTTCCTACCATACCAGCTTTGATGATTCTATTGTCTATTTCCATATTTAATTTACAATCTTCACTAAAAATCGTGCCAAAGTAGCTGAAATGTTTTACTTGTTCTATAGGTTCTCTATTCACAATGCAGCTGATATTTGCAATGCTTCTGTCTATTTTCTTTGTCTGTTATTGCTGACCTTTATACCATATCTATTACAACAGTTACTCAATTTAGTCGGGTAATCTTACAGACTTGTAGCAGATTTATTTACAAGTATAACATCATCCGCATAAAGCAAAGAGCTGTGATTAACATCTCCAATTTTGATATCAGATTTAATACCACTTTCCTTCATGATGTGATCCATATAGATAATGAATAACAGAGGGGGATAATATACGTCCTTGTCTGACAGCAGATTTAACATTAAACAATCTTCCTGTACTTCCGTCAATTCTAACTGATGACTCAATTGAAATAAAGACCAAGTTTTGCTTGATATAATAATCAATATGTTTGATAGTAAATGTAAAGTCATTCACTTCAGCATGATTATATATTAAATGTCATATTATATTGGTGGGATTAGGCAAGAAGAAACTGATGAGGCTAGGGATCTTGGAGTGTTAATAGATAGGAAGTTGAAGTTTAGGGGCCACGTGACAAAGGTTGCAAATAAACAGCGTAAGAGTGGGCGAGTTTCTGAAATGAAGGAAAGAGTGTTGTATGGTGACTCGTTATTAAGAGGAGTGATAGATGGGAGTGTAACTAAATCGTACTTACCGGGTGCGAAATTTAAGGATGTAAGTGAGAGTATTAGAGTGCAAAAACAGAGGGTGAAAGAATTAATAATTGTGGCGGGTACAAATGAATTGAAAGGTGATAAATTTTTTATGAGAGAGGACTTGAAAGTATTGTTAAAGGTAGTGAAAGAAAAGAGTGACAGAGTTAGAATGGTGAGTCTGTTGCCGCAGTATGACAGAGAGGAGTTTAGAAGGAGGGTCATAATCGCAAATGACATTATGCGCAGGTTATGCAGACGGTGTGGTGTGGAATTCGTGGACGAGTACAATGAGTTTGATGGGTGAAAGGACTTATACAAGATGGATGGCCTGCATTTGAATGGACTTGGTGTGCGGAGACTGGAAAAAGTGTTGCTGAATGAAGTGAAAATGGATGTGCAGAACCAGGGAAACTAGAACTACCAAGGAGGGGGGGGAGTAGATATGCAGACATCAGTGAGACAGTTGAGTGTAAAAATGTATATAATGTACCTGAGCCAGCACCAAGGACAAAAAATGGGAATGGGACATTTAGAATAAAGCATCAAGATAGGGATGGGACAAAGGGATCACTGCATTTCAAGTATACTAATGCCAGGAGTATTAGGAACAAGAAGGAAGAATTTTTGGCCTTGATTGGCTCTTCCTGGCCACAGGTTATTGGCATTAATGAAACATATCTGATGAAAGATGATACAGTTAGTGGGATAGAATGTGTAGGTTATAGTGTGTTTAGGAGGGACAGAGAGAATAAAATGGGGGGAGGGGTGTTATTGATGATAGCTGATGAACTGCAGCCAAGGAGAATTGAAGTTGTATTGCAGGATAGTGAAAGGAGCTCATGAGGCTATATGGTGTGAGATTGAGACTGGCAGAATAAAATATACAGTTGGGTGCTGCTATAGACCAGGTGATGGAATAGATGGTGGAGATAGTATGCATAAACAAATTGATGAAATGAGTGGAAGGAGGGTAATTATTATGGGGGATTTTAACTATGGTAACATTGACTGGAAGGAGGAGAGGACACATGTGAGGAAGGAAATGGATTTTATTCAATTATTAAGGGATAACTATCTGAGACAGCATGTAATTGAAAATACTAGGGATGTGAGAGTGCTTGACCTGGTAACAGCATCTCACAATTTGACTGTAATGAATATGACCATATTGTCACCTATTGGTGAGAGTGATCATAAGGTCTTGACCTGGGAGGTGGCTAAAGGTGTGGAATTTTTGATTAAGACAGGGTATATGTGGAATTACCGTGCTGGCAAGTATGACAAGCTAAGGAGATTGCTTGGATCAGTGCCATGGCATGTACAACTGCAAGGGCTGGACGTCAATAGAGCATGGGAAGTGGTCAAGGAGCATTTACAGGAGGTTATGGCTGATTGTATACCTAGGGTCCGAATAGTAAAACAAGTAGGGGTTAAATGGATGAATAATACCATTAAGCTTGAGCTGCAAAAAAAGAAACAACTGTGGAAGGAATTTAAAGAAAGGGGTGACCTGCAGGCACACGAACGGTACAAAGTGCAGGCTCCCTTGATGAGTCTCTGACTCCCTGGATGTCTCTCTTAATAATAACAACAATGCCCCACTGTTTTTCAGATCTACAAAACTTAAATATAGATCTTTGTTATATTCCCATGATTTCTCAATTATTTGTCTAAAGTGAAAATCTGATCCTGCCAGCCTGTACTTGGCCTGAATCCAGCTTGTTCTTCACCAAGCATCTCTTCCACAATCCTTGCCAACCGTTTATCAAGTATATCTTAGGAACACTCAGTAGAGAAATACCTCTGTAATTCTCACATTGTTTTATTTCCCTTTTTATATATGGGTATGATGAGAGCTCTACTCCAATCATCTGGAATTCATCCCTCTGAACTATGCAGTGCAGCAACAGTAAGACTTTTATACCTCCATACTTGAGCATTTCTGGTTGAATATCATCTACTTGCTGCCTTTCTACATTTCACACTTTTGATGACTTTTTCTACTTCAAGTATTGATATGTATTCCTGATTGCATGCCTGGTCAGTGTTTTTTTTTTTTTTTATCACTGTGCTATCATTACTGCTAGTTTCATTTAGCAATTTTTCAAAGTAATTACTCCATACTTCAAGGAAATCTTTTTCTCCAGTTTTCATATCACCTTTATCTCTAATTCCTTTTACAGCAATTTCAGAAATCTTTCCTCCATTTCTGAGTTTCTTCAACAACTTCCAGAATATCTTGCCACCTTCCTGATATTTATTTTCTATGTTCTTACCAAAGTCTTCCCATGACTTTTGTTTAGCTAGTTTTACACAGTGTTTAGCTTGCTTACATTTGTCTCTGTATTCTCTAAAAGCCCCAGCTGACTTATTTGATAGAAAAATTGCTAATTTTTCTATCCTTGTAGACAACCTCACCACATTCCTCTCTGGCTGAAACAATCAATGTTTTCTTCAGAGCTCGCCACTGAATCTCCAAGGTTTGATTCCTGTTCTCAAACTCTTTCATTTTTTCTTGAATTATGTTTGTATATTTCACTCTACAGTTCACATCTGAGAGCAGTTCAACTTTCATTTGCTTTAGAACTTTCTTACATGTTCTTCTTTTCAATATGAAAAGAACATTTTATCCTGCTCAAGACTAAATAGTGATCGCTTCCAATTTCAAATCCTCTGTACACTCTAGTGTCCTGAACCAGAGATAAAACATTGCTATCAATAACATAGTCAATGAGACTTTTCTTATTCCTTGCGTCTTCTCTCTCATTGTGAATTTGTGCACATTTTTATGTTGGAACATGGTGTTAGTAATAACCAGTCCATGTCCTGAGCAGAAATTCAACAGGCATTTGCCATTATTATTAGCTTTGCTCTTTTCTACAAATTTTCCCAAAATATTTTTGTATGACTGACAATCATTTCCTACTCTGCTATTTGGATCCTCAACAAGGACCAACTTTTCTTGTTTCATTGTGTCAGTTGCTTTCTCTAAAGATTCAAAAAATTCCTCCACTTCTACCTTAGTAGAACCTTCTGTGGGACCATAGGCACAAATAAGTCTCATTGTCCAGTTCCCCATTCTGATATTTGCCCACATCACTATATTTGAAATTGTCTGCCATTCAAGATTAGCCTTGTATTTAGTTGAATACTATGGCTACTCCTTCTTTTCCTTGATTGTTATTGCCTGAATATAACATTTTGTATTTATTGCTCAGAAAGATTTCATCAGTTTTTACCTTTACCTATTCCTATTACCATTAGTTTTGTTTTACTAAAATTGATTTTCATATCATATTTGTCAATTGTTTGATGCAGCTTGGTCAGGATATTTTCTAATTTTTCTTGGCTGTCTGTTGTGATAACAATGTCATCAGCATACTTTAAATGTGCGATATTTCTTCCATTTACAGTTATGCCTTCACACATCTGTAGTCCTTCATATACTACTCCTTTTAGGTACAGGTTGAATAAATATGATGACAATGGACAGTCTTGCATAACTCTTTTAATTGCTATTTGATCTGTTTCTATGTTTTTGTAGTTCACTATTGCTTGTATTTCTGAATAGTAATTCGAGATACAATTTAATAGGTATTTGTCGAACCCTCTATTTTCTATAATTTTAATGAGTTTGCTTCTGTTTATTGAGTCATAAGCTTGTTTGTCGATAAAACAGCAATAAAGTTTTTTTATTTTTGTCTCTCATAACATCTGCTAATCTGTTTAATGTGAAAATTACATCTATTGTGCTTCTACTATTTCTAAATCCCATTTGCTCTTCATAAGAATGTTTAACTCTGTTTTGAAGAATCCTTGTCATATCTTCACTAACTATAGACCTGCTAGGTCTATAATTAGTGCAAGATATGACATCTCCTTTTTTGTGGATGGGTATGATCTGTCCTGTTTCTCCATTTTTTTTTTTTTTTTTTTGTAAATTTCCTTTCTTTAGTATTTTGTTGAACAGTTTCCTCAGATAATTTATTATGCTTTCACCCCCTTTTTCTAGAAGTTCTTTTTGAATGTTGTCTATGCCTAGTGTTTTATTATTTTTCATTTGTTTGATTGCTTTATGTATTTCTTCATTTAGGATGCTTTTGAGTCGGAAGGTTCTTCTGGATTGAAGGCATCTGGATCTATTTTCTTGAGCTGCAAATGTTTCTTTAAAATGATTAGTCCATATTTCTTTTATTGTTTCTCCTTTTGCAATACTGAAATACTGGTTCCATCCTTTTGCAATACTGAAATTGGGTTGGATGAGTATGTTCTAGTTATCTCTAACTATTTCATAAATGGTCTTGGAGTCACGTTTTTTGTATGCACACACATCACACATTCCTGCTTTTTCTTCTAAATATGTGATTTTTGCTAATCTGCATTTTTTTTGTCTATTTCTTTTTTTCAAATTTTTGTATAATATTCTATTTTCTTCATTATCTTCTTTTGAGATGTTAGTTTTGGATATTCTGTTCCTCGCCTATAAGACCAAAATCTCTAGTGTAAGCCAATCTTTATTTACTCTTGTCTAATAGCCCAGGTGTTTTGTTGCTGTTTCTTTAATAATTTCTTTACCTTTTTTTCCAAGATTCTGAGACTGTATCTAAAGTAGGATTATTTAATTTTTCTTTCAATGTTCTCTGATAGTTAGATCTGGTCAAGCTATCATTGAGTTTTGAGATGTCTATCTTTTTTTTTTTTTTTTTTTTTGGTGGTTTATTCTCTTTCTTTTGAAATTGATTTTTAGTTTGGCTTATAGTAATTCATGGTCTGTATCCATGTCAATCTTTTTTTAAAGTTTTGACACTTTGGAATGAATATTTCCATTTTTATTGATGATTATATAGTCTATACAGTTTTTGATTTCATTGTTTAGTGATGTCCAGGTGTATTTGTGCTGTGGCCTGTGATAGAATGGTAAAATAAGATATTTGTGATTAACAGTTGATTTATTTTGCAGAAATTAATCAACTGTTAATTTGTTAGTTTGTTTGGCAAAAATAATATTTTTGCCAAAAAAATATTTCACCACGAACATACACCAATAATAAAAGCTTCATATCTCAAAGAAATAACACGTGCAAGCATACAATTTATCTGTAGCAACACTGCTCAACGAGCAGTGTCGGATTCATTTGTTACATGCAGTGACAATTGCAAACAAATATCGACGAGTCTCAAAATTCTTGAATATGTAAATTTACTTATTAATAAATTGGTTACTGTTTAGGAAAAAATGAATTATTTTTCTTGTTTTGTATATGCAGCATCCCCACTTAAAATTTTCACCGGCCACCACTGCTCTAAACATCATTTCAAGAACTATCCAACATTTGCACAGTATCTATCATATTTTTCTTTGAACTCATTCACAGTCATGGCACCCACAATAGACTCTGGCAACCTATTCCACTCGTTCACCACTCCACAAGCAAAAACCTTGTTCTAACACCCTTGCTAACTACACTGTTACTCAGTTTCCATGGATGGCCCTTAGTTCTCCAACCAGCAGACCTGTTCTGAAAAATTTCCTCTGAATTAATCTTGTAAAAATCTTTCAGTAATATCATCCCCTTTCCACCTATCAACCAAGTTCTGTAACCCACAAATCTTCAACCTGTTCTCGTAAGGTTCATTCCATAGACCTGTTACCATCTTGGTCACTCGCCTCTGGATCCTCTTCATCTCCTCCTCATCACCAAAAAACCTTGGCACTCATATCTGCATGCAGTAGATAACCCTCAGTAGATAAATAAATAAATATAAAACAAAATAATATATACCATATTTGCCGGCGTATAAGACGCACCACCCACTTTTTTGTACGCATTTTTTAGGAAAAAAAACTTTATCAATGAATTTACCAATATTATAATGAATTTACAGTATTTCAAATATAAAGTAATAAGTAGGTCTACTTTCAACAAATACCTAATCTAACAAGAAAGAGTACCCACCTTTTAATCTTCTTCGTCAAAACCCAGAAATTCGTCTCCAGAGCTAAATGAAGAAAATCTTGAAACTTCTAAATCAGAATCTGAGTCTTCATACAACAAATTGTCCTCTGTACCATCCAGTGCATTACTAATGCCATACTTCTTAAATCATTTAACCACTGTCTCAGTTTTCACAGCATCCCATGAAGCTTTCACCTACTCACAAACTTGCAAAATGCTAGGCCTCTTCCTGATGGTGTAACCTCAAAATCTGAAGACTACATCCAGCAGTCTTCTGGATGCAGTGTTCCACTTCTCCTTCATAAATCCCTTAAATGGTTTATTAATACAGACATCTAAAGGTTGAAGCTGACTAATTAGCCCTCCTGGAATTACAGCCAACTGAGTTTTCAATTCCTTGAGTTTATTTTTAACATCTTCTGTTCTGTGAGAACGAAACTGGTCCCATACTAGCAGAGTAGGCTTCTTCAACAGCCCCGACAACCTAGACCAAATGTTATGTATCCATAACTGGAATACTAGAATGTATTCCAGTAATTGGAATACATAACTGGAATGTTCTTATACACCATAAGGAAGCGAGAAAGAAATCACGTAACCCGGAACAGAGAAAAATTCCAGAAATGAAAGTAATAAAAAACTGAGTATAAGCGTATAAGACGCACCTGATTTTTCAGACCTATTTTCAACGAAAAAAAGTGCATCTTATATGCCGGCAAATACAGTATATTATATTATTATTTCTTTAAAACATATAAAAAATAATAAAATAAAAATAAATAAATATGCAAACTATGCAATATTATATTATTATTTCTTTAAAACATATAAAAAATAATAAAATAAAAATAAATAAATATGCAAACTATGCAATAAATAACTAGCAGCAGATATTTCATCTAATCCCATAGCTATATTAACACCAAGGTTCTGTAATAGTCTATAAACCTCTACTTCCACATCAGTCCTTGTCAATCTATTATTGCAATATCTCCTACTGGATGATATCTCCAGTCACTTTGCTATAGTCAGCATTCATCAAAATTATTCTACCATAGCCATTCTCCAAGAACAATTTATTATTTTCATCATTCCTTGTTTAAAATATAAACATCAAATAGTATCTTATAAGTAAGCAGTCAACAATTTAATAAACAGCTGTGATAATTATCATATAAAAATCTCCATGAAGGAGTCTTAAGACTTAAGAAATTATATTCTTATTTTAATATTTTACTCAATCTAAACAAAAGTCTGTGTGTCTGTAATAGTGTCATGGTATGAACAATGCTAAGAGAAGAAATAATTAACATATTGATTTTATTAATATTTCACTGGTTTTCTAACTAGCATCACCAGAGCACAAATTATAATTAGTAATCACATAGCACTCAAGTAGACAGTTGCAGAAACAATTCAAATTGTAAGTGAAAAAAAGAACAAGATATCCTCTAGGGAATGTATAACCATAAAGTTACACTTCAAGGTTATACATGGATAAGAAGTGCAATTCGGTCTCACTATTTATCCACCTCGGCTGGATGGATAAATAGTGAGACCAAATTGCACTTCTTATCCATGTTATTCAATAGGTGTTATAGAATTGTATCCATATTTAGCTGGACATCTATAGATGTCCGGGCCAGTTGAGGGGTTAAATTAGCAAGTGATTTATCTTTTATATCCTTTCAAAACTTAATGCTAAAAATGACATTACTTTTGGGATGATCTGATATATATCAACTGCACACCTTAAAAGTATCAAAATCTATAACATGGAATACTATGAGTAGACAAGTGGTTAGAAAGGAATCTGGTGTTTCTTGAAGAATTTAAAAAAAAAAAAAGGGGGGGGAGGAGGGGGAGAAGCATTCATTGAGGAAAATGGAATGGAGAAGACTGTTCCAAAGAAAGGAGAAAAATAATGAAAAAGAGTGAGAAAGGTTTGATGATAAATTAGATATGAACTGTGTATGCATGTTGAACAACAGCAGAATGGTGTACTACTCTACAAGTAGTGTAGAGTAGTGCACCATTCCATGGAGTAGTGCTCATGGAAATACCTATTAAAAACATAATTCAAAGTATCTATGGAAAAGCAACTGGAAGAAGGCTTTTAACAATTCAGTACAGGAAAATCTCTTTAACACGAATTCAGTAAGTGCAATAAGTTAGCGGGATTTTTTAAAGTTATGTGAAATTTTATTGTACCAACTCACAGTATTTCGATACTAAAAAAAAAAAAAAGCATTAATACTTTCTGTAGAAAAAACTATCCAAAACCTGCAATGGAACAGATGACATTCAACAAGAAATGCTCAAATATGGAGATGAAAGTTTTACATTGGCATTCAGAAAGCCTGGTCAGGGGGCTGCATTCAAAATTAATTATTAAGCTTTTACAGAATTACTTCAACCTTGGTATCACTTCTAGGTCTGTCTCCTACTGATGAGACTTCAATAAAGGTTGAAACCAGTCCGGGTAGTGGTTTCAACTACAAAAAGAGAAATAGAATGTGAGAATTATAGAGGAATTTTCTTGCTGAGTGTTCAAGGTAAGATTTGTGTAAGCACATTTGAGAAGAGGCTAAGAAAATTGTGGAAGGCAAACCTAGAGGAAAACAAACTGGGTTCAGGCCAAATAGAGGTTGTGATAATCATGTTTTCACTTTAAGACAAATAGCTGAGAATAATGGGAATATAATAGGGATGCGGGTTTAAGTTTTGGAGATTTTATAAAAAATCATTACAAGGTACAAAGAGAAGATCTGCTTGAAAAACACTACAATTTAATGGCATATATGAGGTATCATATCAAGTAATACAGTTCATTTTTGAGCTGTAATTCAGCAGCTAAAATTGAAGATGGATACAAATATTGTATTTGTATCCATTATTTCAACCTTGGTATCACTTCTGGATCTGGTTCCCACTAATGAGACTTCAATAAAGGTTGAAATCAGTCTGTGTAGTGGTCCTTCCCATAATGCAATGCATTATGGGATACCAAGGCAATCGATGTGAAGTCATTAGCCTCTATATAGAAGTAGCCAAGCTGTGAGGTTACTTCACATGCAAACTTTGTTTGCTTACACTTGGATAAAGGATGGAACCAAGAACGTAATTTCTTGGCATCTTTAATTTATAATAAGCAAGGTGGTGGGGTCTCACACTGGGCAATGAAATTCATATTCCACCTAAAGATAATCAAAAACATTCCTGCCCATAGCAGTATTCAAACACACTGCCTGCTGGATGAAAAAACAGATACACTAACCACTTAGCTAACCAGGCTAGCATTGTGCCCTTAATGGAAAACCTAGAGAACAAGTAAAACATTTCAGCTTTTTATGCACAATTTCTGGTGAAGTGGGCAAATTAAATTAGCAAAACTGGTATGGCAGGGAGTTAAGAGAATAAATTTATAATGAATAAGGCAACAAACACACACTATCTTTCCTCTCTGTGTCTTAGAGCAAAAGAATGATGAACTTTTAGTCTTTCTACTGTTTCTTCATAGTATTTTATACAATCTTAGAGCAAAAAAATTATGAACTTTTAGTCTTTTTACTGTTTCTTCATCCCAAGAATGAAAGAATGAACTTCGTCCAAGAGGCTGTTAAGTTTATTGATTTGTGATTGACTTGGTCTCTATCAATGCTTCTGTATGTGGAAGATTAAGTTTTCTAAAATAATTGTTCTTATCATGAACTACAACTGTTTGACCTTAGCAATAACCAGTATTAATAACCAGTTTGACTCCTCAAAAACTATCATTAATATTTCAGGCCATCCTCTATCTAATGACAAAATATCAGTATTATTAAAAGGATTAGACTATGCAATAACTCCAAACAACACCATTCTCATCATGGACTTCATGTACAATTAGTATTTCATCCACCTGGAGAAAATATATATACAATATATATATTTTTTTAAATTTTATTTATAGTATAGTATAATATGAAAGTATTTAGTTATTGACGTACTGTTCACCATCTCCAGTTCTCATTTTTAGCTCAGTGTTCCAGCAAGAGGTTGAGTAATTTATATACTCTGCCAAGAGATCTTTCATGAACAATATGGTAGCATGAGGCCCTTGGGCAACTGTGTGTGCCCATGCCTTAAGACAGCCCTGCCTAAAACTTTCTCAATTTTGGGAAATTATATTGACTAATATTCACCAATCATGTGTTCCTTAATTTGGAATTAATTTTTTGTTTATATTTAAAAATAATTTAGTAAGTAAATTATTTATTGTAATTTATTTTGGTTATCTATTAATGCAAATGGAGCTATTCTCCTGTAGCCAACAGTGCACATAATATCATGTACTTTTTTTAAATTGTTCTCTTTTTTTGTGTGTGTTTTCCTATAATTGTATTGACAATGGCTATGAAACTTAGCTGAAAATTTTGCAAATAAAAACATTTCAATTAAACGTGACTCCAGTAATAATAGTTTATGATTATATTTTTTAGCTGGGATGAGCTTATGATCTTGGATTATATATACGAAGTGTGACAATTTAATTCCGGGAATGCACCTGTAAAAACCTACATTCGGAACTATACATTAGTGGCTACTGTTGCCTTCGAAGTAGTCCCTTGTGCATTTATACACTGGTTTAGATGGTGTTCTCATTTTTGGAAACAGGCCTGGAACTCTTTTTCCACTTAAGTTCCTTTATCAAATTCTGCTGGAATCAGCAATGTCAGAAAATTTTTGTCCTTTTCAAAGAAATCACATGGAGCTAAGTTGGGTGAATCAGCAGGATGACCTAATTTGCCGATGAATTTTTTGGCTAGAAACTGTCTCACAATGAGCGCATCATGGCTTGCTGCATAGTCATGATGGGTGATCCACAATTCAGGTCTTTTTCTCCAAACAGAATCTTGTAATCTTTTTAGCACCTCTAAATAGCATTATTGGTTGACCATTTGTCCCTGTTCAATGAATTCATAGTGGAATATTCCCTTATAATCGAAGAAACACACCAGCATGGTCTTGAACTGTGAACTTGACATGCATGCTTTTTTCGGATGTGGTGAACTCGGGGGGGGTTTCCCACTGCATTCTCTGACATTTTGTTTGTTTTGGGATCGTACTATGGGTGACGAAACCTGGAAGCACCAGGTTTCGTCACCCATAATTACTCTTGGAAACGTGCTTATTTCCAGAAAGATCAGTGGCAACTTGAACCCGCCACTGCTTCTGTCCATCTGTCAAGATTAGAGGCATAAACTTTGCAGAAATCTTTCACACACCCAATTCTTCAGTTAAAATCACTCTGACCATTTCTCGATTCATTTGCAATTCATCAACCATTAATTAC
The DNA here is from genome assembly GCF_054136105.1 of Typopeltis vanoorti. Lineage (NCBI taxonomy): Eukaryota > Metazoa > Arthropoda > Arachnida > Uropygi > Thelyphonidae > Typopeltis > Typopeltis vanoorti. The sequence goes on from NC_143549.1 coordinate 24,619,887, forward strand.
ACATTTAATCATCAGTCAGACCGTGCCAAATCTTGCACGCTGTTCACATTTGCACCTCATTTTTGTTTTTGGCTGCCCACTTCTGGGTTTGTTATTCACATCTTCTCGCCCACCTTTGAATCTCTTATGCCACCTAGACACTTGACTTCTTCAGAGCATCCATACCATGTCACTTTCAACAGCACCAACATTTCAGTAGCAGTTCTGCTGATTTTCACACAAAATCTGATGTTAACATGCTGCTCCAAATTTCGATCACACATTTTTATGACAAAGTTTACACGCAGACCTCTATTGTTTTTGCAATAGCCAATTAACAAATGGCTCTTTCAGCTTGAGGGTTACACACACATTAGTTAAAAGATGTACAAACACTCACATGACTCCAACCAAATCACCCCACAAGGGACACTACGTGGCCATTCTAGGAATTAATTTGTCACACCGCATATGTCTTTGTGTAATTCTGAAATTTTTTTACAAAAATGTTAACTGAATTTCACGCACAAAAGGATTTGTAATGACTTGTGAATTCCACTTGAATGAATTGGAAGTTAAGTGTCTAAGTTTTGTTCATTGAGAGAACGGAAGTTCAAAATGAGGAAGAGTCAAGCTTAGAGATACCTTTAACACGAGTGAGAAAGATCAAAGAATGGCGAATATGGTTTCTTAGTGCTTAAAGGATACTGTATTTTCAGAGAGGACAGAAAACAAGATGGGGAAAAGGATACTGCTGAAGCTAAAGAAATATTACAACCAGCAAGAGTTAGAACTTGGCAGGAAGGCAAAAAACAGGATTGAAGGAGATGATGAACTTGAATTCTTCTAGATGGTGGCCCTTTCCATAATGCATAGCATCGTGGAAAGATACACACTCAAAAGGATGTGTGTTTTGTATTATAGGATACCAAAAGAATTAATGTGAAGTCATTAGCCTCTATATACAAGTAGCCTAATGTTACAACCAGCAGGAGTTAAAACTTGGCAGGAAGGCAAAACAGGATTGAAGGAGATGATGCATTTGAACTCTTCTGGATGATGGCCCTTTCCATAATGCATAGCATTATGGAAAGGGCCACCATCCAGAAGAATTCAAATTCATCATTTCCTTCAATCCATTATACACACTCGAAAGGATGTGTGTTTTGTATTATGGGATACTAAGACAATTAATAAAAGAAAGCAGGACAAAATATATATGTTGCAGCCAGGTTACAAAAGGAGATGAACAATATTCCATCTAATTTTGGCCAGTCCACATGCACATGAAAAACATTTTATGTTCACGTTTCCAGTCTTAGATTCTATGTGTGCAGTAGCCTGTGTTCACAATATGAAAATCATAAGCTCTTAATTTGACATGTCTAAAACAGGTGACAACATCTCTATTAAAATATCTTGTATGTTGCATGCTAAATATCTCTATAAAAGCAACAAAATTCTTACTCTTCAGCCACTTAAATACTGTATATACATACAGTTTATAAACAAATTGTCACATATGCTACTCAAATGTAAACAAATTTGCAGTTCTTTTTTGCTTTAATTATGACAGTGACATTTTGGGGTTTTAATGCACTAAAACTGCTTGCCTCTGCAACTTGCTGATGTTAGCAAGTTGTAGAGGCATATTTGTAGTTTTCCCACACAGTGCAGACTAAAAGTAAGTAAGTCAGAGTTGGCATGAGTTAGAGTAATAATGGAGTAGAGACACCGGAGAACTTACTAAATAAAATAAGTAACAAGTATCATTTATCATATAATTTGTTTTTACAGTATGTTAAAAAAAAATTGACTGTAAATTAGACATTCTGAAAGTAAAAATGTTGTGTGCATAGTTACTAGGCATGTATGTTTTTTTTTTTTTTTCACTGGTATGTTTAGAGGGAACATTGAAAATGAGGATGATATGATCTGGAAGGACATTAAGAATAAGTAAATCTGGAAATACAAAGCTTGAGAGTGAGGAAAACTCAGGAGGTGGCTTAGCACAATGAAATAAGCAACTGCAAGGGAAAGATGTTAGCAGAGTATGGAAAATAGACAAAAATCAGATGTGAGTTATTCAAAAGAATGAAAAGCGTCACTCAGCAAGAGCTGCAAATAAAGTTGTGAAGGGTTATATATAGAGAGAAATATAATTAATGAAACCAGTACCGACTGTAAATAAGGATGGCCCACACAGTGCAAAAATAGATTACAAGAGGAAATTACTCAAACAAGTCAAAAGAAATCTCAGAGTGAAAGTGAAGAAGATTATGGAATCATAATTTTACCACCAGACTGGCTATGACGTGTTTACACATCAGTAAATATGTCTATAAATATTGTCTATAAAAACAATAGACAATATTGAAATAGACACTATTTCAATAGTGTCTATTGAAATTTAAATGACATTTGTTTACCAGTGAAATAACATCAAAACAAAGCACAGATTATTTTTTCATATGCATTTTTTTTTTTTTTTTGGCAGCAGGTTGTTTGTTTTATATATATCTGACTCAAAAATGAAAGGTCACAAGACCAATAGTGTGGATAAGTGGCAAAAGAGAAATTTTCTGATATGTTTTTTTAAATAGATGAAGACTGTAATCTTTGGGGAAGAAAGAGTAAAAGAGGCCATTCTGGAGGACAGAGATAGATGAAATAAAAGAGGAGGAGGAGGAGGAGGAGATGGTTAGATAACTTTCAAAAGCGGATGGTAAATGGATGTTGACCAACAGCTGCTCTTGTTCTTACTGTGTTTGAAGCAAGTAGAGGAAAGATAAAGCAAAAACTGAATGTTTATGAGAGAGGATCATCAATTAATCCAACTGTCCTCTCTGAACAGTATCAAGCAATGCTAGTGAGGTTCTGGGTGAACCACCCAAAATGTGAACCAACACAGATGCCTTCCAGTTTTGACCTACCTCGGAAAACTTGGTCTACCCTTAACAGAATCCACACCAATCATGGCAGATGTGCAGATCACCTTTACAAATGGGCATGATTGCCTCACTCAGGTGCGATTGTGGATCACCCTGCCAGACAATTAATCATATTACAGTAGAATGTGCCCAACATGCATATAATGGAAACCTATTGAACTTCATCCATGCTACACCAAGTGCAGCTGATTGGATAATCAACCTAGACATACAGCTGTAGTCTATTCTTGAGTGTCTCTTTTATGACTGTATTATAGTACATATGTCCATTATTATGTTTATATATATTAAGGATTAATGTAATGTAACTTTCATGTGTGAACCATATGCTAAATAAAATAAATAAACCCCAAATGTGCAAGCAATATTCCATGTTTGGACAGATCTAGAATTTATACCATGTTAGTAGTCGTGTAGGTGAAAAGTGCTGCCTTGCATGAAAAATTTTTTTGGAGGCCACAGAAGGTAATGCTGATATGTGTTTGTGCCAAGAAAAGGGGGGAGGTCAGTCCAAAAAGCAAAATCTGATCATGTTGTGATATCTGAGAATTATCAAAAATGAGAAGAGACTAGAGATTCTTCTAGCAGAAAAGTGTACAGGATTGTGTATTAGTAGCATTGAAGTTTGCAAGATTATCTTCACCTCATTGACGAATAGCAAGAAGATGAGCGTTTATAGCATGTATTATGAAGGATCTTAAAGATTCTAATGCTTGGGTACTACAAGGTTTACCATGTGAAAGGGAAAAGTGAACTGTACTGTCAATTAACATAGCCATGGATAGGATTTTAAGTTAATCAGAGTAGATCGTTGATGTATAGAAGGAAGAGAATGGGCAAGAGTACAGAGCCCCCCCCCCAGAGATACTTCTGCAGTGGTGGAGAAATGTGAGGAAAGGAAACCATTTACAGTGACATATAGTGAGCGACATGAGAGTGGAAATGTACGACTCAATTCCAAAAGGTTGTAGGCAAACCAGAAAGTGATACTTTGGTGAGCGCATATCTATGCCAGACCAAATTAAACACCTTAAAATGTTGAGAGTGATGAGTTTCCCAAAACCTTTTCATGTCTTGAGTTTAGAAGTGGATGATCATGAATACTAGAAGATTAGCTGTGGATTGAGAGAGTGCCAAAATCCAAATAATTTTGATCATTATCATTCAATTTCCTGATATACTTGGATGCTTGCTATAACTAAACGCACATTATTGCATCTATGATCTTTTTTACAACATTAGAGGGCACCAAAATAGGACTTTAGATCTTTTGTCCATTACAATTGTATTTTTTCACTTACTCATTGCGTATACTAGCTGTGCTCTGATGATGCTGATTTGAAATTCAGGGAAATATATGATGGTGCAACATGACAAAATTTCATGCCGGCTGGAGTGTTGCCCGGTTAAACAAGGCCCCCCGTTGTTTTCGCCAGGGAACCAGGGCGAACAGCGAAAAGCCAGCTACTGGAACAAATCTGAAAACAAACCCCAACTCAACACCACCACCAGAGTTAAAGATCGGTACTATCAACGTAAGAAGCCTGAATGGCAAAGAAATGGAGCTAGCTGAGGAATTAGATAACTACCAGATCGACATAATAGGGGTGAGTGAAACAAAAAAGACCAAAACTGGTGAGATCTTTCTGAGTAATAAATACAAAATGTTATATTCAGGAAATGACAATCAAGGAAAAGAAGGAGTAACCATAGTATTCAACACAAAATACGAGGCTAATCTTCTTGAATGGCAATCAGTCTCAAGTAGAGTAATATGGGCAAATATGAGAATGGGGAACTGGACAATGAGACTTATTTGTGCCTATGGTCCCACAGAAGGTTCTACTAAGGTAGAGGTGGAGGAATTTTTTGACGCTCTAGAAAAAGCAACTGACACAATGAAAAAGGAAAAGTTGGTCCTTGTTGGGGATCTAAATAGCAGAGTAGGAAATGATTGTGAGACATACAAAAATATTTTGGGAAAACTTGGAGAAAAGAGCAAAGCTAATAATAATGGCAAATATCTGTTGGATTTCTGCTCAGGACATGGACTGGTTATTACTAACACCATGTTCCAACATAAAAATGTGCACAAATTCACATGGGAGAGAAGAGGAAAGGAATAAGAAAAGTCTCATTGACTATGTTATTGTTGATAGTGATGTTTTCTCCCTGGTGCAGGAACATCAGAGTGTACAGAGGATTTGAAATTGGAAGTGATCACTATTTAGTCTTGAGCAGGATAAAATTGAATTTCATATTGAAAAGAATAACATGTAAGAAAGTTTTAAAGCGAATAAAAGTTGAGCAGCTCTCAGATGTTAACTGTAGACTAAAATACACAAAGATTATTGAAAAGAAAATGAAAGAGTTTGAGAACAGGAATCAAACCTTGGAGATTCAGTGGCAAACTCTGAAGAAAACATTGATTGATTCTGCCAGAGAGGCATGTGGTGAGGTTGTGTGCAAGGATAAAAAAAATCAGAACTCCCTGGTGGACACAGGAAGTTAAAGAGGCAGTGAAGGAAAAGAAGAGAGCATATCAAAAGTTCCTGGCAAATAAGTCAGCTTTTACTCTTACAGAATACAGAGACAAATGTAAGAAAGCTAAACAGTGTGTAAAACTAGCTAAACAAAAGTCATGGGAGGACTTTGGCAGGAATATAGAAAATAAATATCAAGAAGGTGACAAAATATTCTGGAGGTTGTTGAAGAAGCTTAGGAATGGAGGAAAGAGTGCTGTAAAAGGAGTTAGAGATGATAAAGGTGACATGAAAACAGGAGAAAAAGATATCCTTGAAGTATGGAGTAATTACTTTGAAAAACTGCTAAATGAAACAAGCAGTGATGACAGCACAGTGATAAAAAACACAGACCAGGCATGCAGTCAGGAATACATATCCATACTTGAAGTAGAAAAAGCCATGAAAGGCTTGAAATGTGGAAAGGCAGCAGGAGTAGATGATATTCGACCAGAAATGCTGAAGTATGGTGGTATAAAAGTCTTACAGTGGCTGCACTGCATAGTTCAGAAATCCTGGACAGAGGGAAGAATTCCCGATGATTGGAGTAGAGCTCTGATATATAAAAAGGGAAATAAAACCGAATGTGAGAATTACAGAGGTATTTCCCTACTTAGTGTTCCTGGCAAGATGTATGCAAGTATACTTGAGAAACGGTTGAGAAGAATTGTGGAAGAAAAGCTTGGTGAAGAACAAGCTGGATTCAGGCCAAATAGAGGCTGTCAGAATCAGATCTTCACTTTACGACAAATAGTCGAGAAAGCATGGGAATATAACAAAGATCTGTATTTAAGTTTTGTCGATTTGGAAAAGGCATATGACAAGGTGCCAAGAGAGAAGCTATTCAATACGCTGCAGTTATATGGTGTCAATGGGGCATTATATCAAGCAATACTTAGTCTTTATTTGAGTTGTAAGTCAGCAGTAAGAATTGAAGGAAGTACAGGAAGATGGTTTAATGTTAAATCTGGTGTTAGACAAGGATGTACATTATCCCCTCTGTTATTCATTATCTGTATGGATCACATTGAAGGAAAGTTGTGTTAAACATGATATCATAATTGGAGATGTCAATGTCTGTTCTTTGCTTTATGCGGACGATGTTATACTTCTAAAGAAATCCGCTACAAGTCTGCAAGATTCTCTGACTAAATTGAATAGCTGTTGTAATAGATATGGTATGAAGGTCAGCAATAAAAAGACAAAGACAATGAAAATAGGCAGAATCATTGAAAATGTCCACTGTGTTGTGAATGGGGAAACTGTGGAACAAGTAAAACATTTCAGCTACTTAGGCACGATTTTTACTGAAGATGGTAAATTAAATATAGAAATAGACAACAGAATCAGCAAAGCTGGTATGGTGGGAAGTCAATTGAATAAATTCATATGAAATAAGAGAGAAATTAGTCGTAACACTAAATTAGCTGTATACAAGACAGTGTTCAAACCAGTTTTAACTTATGGATCTGAGAGCTGGGTCAGAAGTAAAACACTTGACCAAAGACTAGAGACCGCAGATATGAGAGTCCTGAGAAAGATTAGAGGTGTGAACAGATGGCATCAATGGCAATATCATATTAAAAATGAGGATATTAGGAAAGAACTTGACATTGTCAGCATCCCGAAATGCGTTAGCAGAACTAATCTCAGGTGGAATGGTCACTTAAATAGAATGGGAGAGGAAAGATTAGCAAAACAAGTGTTCTCTGCCAGGTTGGCAAGAAAACGACCCAGAGGAAGACCAAGATATAGGTGGATTGATACTGTACAAAGTACCTTAGACGATAGAAATATAAGATCTGATAATGTTGGACTCTTGATACGTAACAGACTGATTTGGAGGAAAATTGTAGATAGGAAGTTAGTAATGATGTAATTTTTTCATGTAGTACTGTCATATCCTGTACACCCCTTGAGGGTACATGGCAGGAATTTGATGATGATGATGATGAAATATAAGCAGTTAATCAAACATCTTTTGATAAAATTGTTTGGTGTTGTTAATACCATTAAAAGTAAGTCATGAATAACCATCAACACTTAAGCTTATCTGTTAGATCATTGACAGGAAGTTAGTAATGATGTAAGTTTTTCATGTAGTACTATCATAATATCTTGTACACTCATTGAGAGCAAGTACATGGCAGGAATTTCATGATGATGATGATGAGGAATATAATTTTTACCTTTTACCCTGCAAATTTCAAATTGAATAACATGGTCCAGGTATACTTCTAAATAAATCCAACAGTAGTCCTCAGAATGGTTTATGTTTAAACTAAACTAAATAACCGTTGTAACAAAATCAGCAATAAAAAAAGTCCAAAACTGACTTTTTTCATTGGTTTTTCATTAAATTAAACTGCTTTTTAACTTTCATTAAAAACATACTCCAGTTTAGAGGGAAACCTCGCTTAATGCAATTAATTAATTCATCAATTAATGTGTGCTAGCAAAATTGCATTAAATGAATGCAATAAACAATAGGAATAGTTATAATTTATCCATCAGTTAGCATAAATTTGGAAAAAAAATTAAGTAATATAGCTTATAGAGTATAAGCTATATACAGGATAAAGTCATCAATATTAATAAAAATCACTTGGTTAAATTTTTACTTAATGTCTAAACATTTGATTGAGCTATTTTTTTACAAAAAAATTAAGTAAAGATGTTTGAACCATGCTCGACTTTTTCATCTTGTCATGCAGTTTGTAATAGCTGGCAATCGCATTATCAAGATTTCGGTGAACTTTGAAGTTTCATTCCATATCAGGATCAGCATCAAACAAAATTTCCTTAGCATACTCAATACGATTGAAAACTACCTCAAGTTTGCAGTTATTCTCTTGTTTGCACTCTTTATCTTCTTCTTCACATGCATGCTGTTCTTCTTGTTGAAGGAGATCATTTTTGCTTAACCGTTCTGAAGGGGAAATTTCTCACATCTTCATTATCCAGTTCATTAAGTCCAAGTTCTTTTCCAATTGTGTTTATTTCTTCAGTAATGTTAGATCTTGGATTCTGAGCATGACAAGATGTTGAGATGCTTCAGTTTTAGCTAGGAAAGTTTTTGGTTGGCATACACTTACAAAAGAGACCAATTTCATTGACATTGAATATTTGCCAATCATGATAATCACCCTCCTTTGCAATTCTTCAAGAAACTTGGCTGCAGAATCTTTATCAGCACTAGCAGATTCCTCAGTTATTCTTTATCAGCACTAGCAGATTCCCCAGTTATGCAGTCCAGTTCGATTTTTAAATGGTCAAACCATCCTAAACTCGCAGTAAAGTTTTCACATTTCTCTTGAAATTTGATCTCTTTCAATAAGATAAAAATATAGAAAACTTTTGCCTGAATATTTCCTGTACTGAGCGGTATTCTTTTTTGGTTATAATCCTCAATCCAGAGTGATAGAAGATGCTCTATCCCGATTATTAAATGGCTTCTATTTCGGGTGATCTGCTTTCTTAAAGAAGCAGTAGCAACTTTTCCTTGTTCTTTGTATTCTTTGCTCTTATTTAATATAGTCCGAACTGTAGACTCACTGTATCCAATGTCTTGTACAATCATTGTATTACTAATGCTACTTTCATGTCTCTTAATGACTTCCAGCTTTTCTGCTCGCTGCAGATTGGTGACAAAAAATTTTGCATAATGTAAAAAAATCACGTTAACTGATTAATCCCTCACTTAAAGCGGGAAATAGTATCATTTCACTCAACTGTGCTAACTGATTATTGCGCATATCGAATTCATGTTAAGCAAGATTTCCTGTATTTTCATAAGCCAGAATATCTTTTTAATAGCACTCTAACTATAAACAACACCAAAAGAAAATAATATACTGAACTCTTAATAATACTCTGCTAGATTTCTAACCAGTATCTTCAAAACACAAATTATAACATTAGAATATGTTATAATAATTAGATATTATTATATTCCATTATTTGCTGATGATGCAAAACTGGGGAGGATAATAGTTAATAAAAGTAATACAGAAATCCTCCACAATGATTTAAATAAATTGGTATTGTTAGTGAAAGATAATGATTGTGAATTTAATGTTGCAAATTGTAAATTTATGTACTTTGGGTTGAAAAAGGTTACATATTGTGTATCATACTGATGGTACTGACTGCAGTAAATTGATGAAGCTGATGACCCCATGGTAATACTGGACAAAGAGTTGAACCTCAGAGGGAATATTGCAAAAGTTGGTAAAAATAGCTCAAGGATTGCTTGAATTTGAAAAATCACCAACAAGTAAAAGATATGGAAGTTATTATCCTTCTTTATAAGCTATAATTTGGCTGCATTTTGACTACTGTGCACAGATTTGGTTACTTAGGTTTCTTAGGAATCAGGACGTGATAAAAACTTATTAAAGGGGTTCTATAAGATTGCCACAAAGGAAATTTTTCAGTACATGACAAATAGAAAGAGAACTAAGGACAATCCGTGGAAGTGTAAGAATGTGCAGACTAGATTTTTTGCATGGAGAGTGGTAAGTGAGTGGAATGGATTACCAAAATTAGTTGTGAATGCACTGACAGTAAATGAGTTTAAGAAGAAGTACGATATGTTTTGTGTGTATAAAAGTTAGTTTGTTTCCTAGGATGATTCTTTGGACTCCATGGAGATACCTGTATAATAATAATAATTATCATTATATACCAAATTAATAGCATTATATGCCAAAGTACATAACTTTACACATGCCAACATCATTTGCACGCACTTCTAGTCTATTCAAATCAGCGTGTAAATGCTGTATATCAGTAGCATCTCTGATTGCCTTGCCCATCTTTGCATCATGAGCAAGCAAGCAAATGAGCCTCTCCCATCAGGTCCTTCTCAATATCAGAGATGCTACTGATATACAGCATTTACACAGTGATTTGAACAGACTGGAAGTGCATGCAAATGATGCTGACTGTGAATTCCGTGTTGGAACAAGGACTAATCACTGAGGAACATTACTATTACCTTAAATTGGTCATATTCACTTTTTCCTCACCCCTCCACTTTCTGGTACCTTTCCATCAGCAACACACAAAGTCAACAGCTTACATTTCAATCCTACATTCTCCAGTTTATGCAATGACCTTTCATGTGGTATCTTATCAAATGCCTTAGCAAAGTCCAATAGTATCATTGTAACCATTCCCTTTATTTAACTCAGCCCGTAACATTATCATGAAATAAAAGTAAACTGCTTAGATATGACCTTCCTTTAGTAAATTGTTATTTGCAAAATATAGCTTGTTTGTCAACTCATTTCTGTATGTGAGTTCTTACCAACTTCTCTAAACTATTTTAAAACCCTTCCATAGAACAATAGGTTGATAGTTGGACACATCAGTCTTTGCACCCCCTCTTGCAATGGGATTATCACATTCTTGGAGTGAGATTTTTCTTGAGCTGAGATTCAAATTACACAAAAATATCAAGGACCTGTCCAGTTTTACTGAGTATTTTTTTAGCATATGTGCTGATATCCCATCTGTCTCTGTTGTCAAATTCTTATCCAGGATATGCAACAATTCAGAAACTCCTCATCAGCAGTTTTTAATTAGTAATACACCAACTGTTATGTACTTTGTATTCCATTCCTTTGAACTGCTTGTTGTCTACACTGATGATGTACTGTTAATTTCAGTATCAAATATTTGTATCTTTATTTCATTAAAGTTAATTACTGTGGTTATTGTGTAATTTATTATTTATAGTTATGCCACAGGTACCTTTAAAGATTGCATTCAGTAAAGTTATTCTTCATACTCTGAATTAGCTTTCTGTATAATAAACTAAAATCTTAACTTTTCTGGCCTGTGCTTTATATTTATATATTTCATGACTCCTCTCACCTTTATTTGCATGATATTCCTTTCACATCATCCTCATCTTATGGATCTCTTCCTAATAAGGTGGCACATCCTTTTCACTCCCATTCTATTTGTTCTTTGAATTCTGGGGATGCATTCAAATACCACATTATTTAAGTATCTTTAAAGTTTCCTATATTCCCTCATTAATTAATAAGTGTACTACTAACAGAAACCTTTGATCTTATTAAGCTTCCTCATTGTATCTGAATTATTTAATTAACTATACATTGAGGTAGGAAAAATATACAAACAACTACATGGAATTTCTACAAAACCAACAATTTGGTTAGGCTGCTATGCTATGCTATGTAGATAATGCATTTGCTATTTGGTTTGATAGGCTAAAACACCTCAGATACATTTCTAGCTCATTTAAACATCCAAAAAAACTTTTTGCTACAGGAAGGGAAAGGAAACAAACATCTGTTTTTTCTTTCCTAAACACATTAATTAGCTGACAACTAAATGTTCATCAATCTTTACTTTTTATAAAAAAAAAAATGTATATACCCCCCCCCCCAACACACACAATGACACTTACATAAGGTCACACAAATCCAACAGTACAGCATCTTAAAACACACCAAGCCAGGTTTATGTGATATACCTTGAAGGACATAAAAACTACGTCTGCAATCATCTGTAAGTCAGGACTGGAAGACCATACTCAGAATATTCCTCCATATAGGATTAAATAGAAAAATGCCACTGCACTGCATATCTGTATATTTTTAGAATCAACATTAGCTATGAAATGCTTTTCCCTCCAACAGTAAGAATTAAGCCCGACTTTTTTTTTGAATCACCTTCTTTGTTATCAAGTCTCTAGAGGGTGACTTATAAGAGAAACTTATTTCCTTTTCAGTTCCTATGTGAGCTCTTTCTACAGCAATCTCATTGAGTGTTGTATACTTACCAAGTTGTCATTTGTGCTCTGAAGAGGGTGGTTAGAAAACCAGTGAAATATTAATGATATAAATAGCAAGTTCAGTAAATTAAATATAATAATAATAATAATTTTTGAGGTGCTTAAGGGTCAAAGCTGTATAACTGAGAGGAGACCTCCACATAGCCTTTAAAGGAATGTGGAGAACCGACCAGGGCTTCTGACCTAATGTCCGATACTCACCTTCTCGTGGTGCACCCTGTTGAGTATCTACTTTGATACTGAACGAACGAGGTTGGGCTGGCAATTTGGGATTTAGCCGACCAAATTGTATTCTTATTGGTTAAACCAAAATAAAAAATGATGGTACAACATAACAAAATTTCATGCCGGCTGGGGCGTCGCATGTTTAAACAAGGCCCCCGTTGTTTTCACCAGGGAACCAGGGCGAACAGCGAAAAGTCAGCTACTGGAACAAATCTGAAAACAAACCCCAACTCAACACCACCACCAGAGTTAAAGATCGGTACTATCAACGTAAGAAGCCTGAATGGCAAAGAAATGGAGCTAGCTGAGGAATTAGATAAGTACCAGAACGATATAATAGGGGTGACTGAAACAAAACTGGTGAGATCTTTCTAAGCAATAAATACAAAATGTTATATTCAGGCAATGACAATCAAGGAAAAGAAGGACTAGCCATAGCATTCAATACAAAATACGAGGCTAATCTTCTTGAATGGCAGTCAGTCTCAAGTAGAGTAATGTGGGCAAATATGAGAATGGGGAACTGGACAATGAGACTTATTTGTGCCTATGGTCCCACAGAAGGTTCTACTAAGGTAGAAGTGGAAAAATTTTTTGACGCTCTAGAAAAAGCAACTGACACAATGAAAAAGGAAAAGTTGGTCCTTGTTGGGGATCTAAATAGAATAGTAGGAAATGATTGTGAGACATAGAAAAATATTTTGGGAAAATTTGGAGAAAAGAGCAAAGCTAATAATAATGGCAAATATCTGTTGGATTTCTGCTCAGGACATGGACTGGTTATTACTAACACCATGTTCCAACATAAAAATGTGCACAAATTCACATGGAGAGAAGAGGCTAGGAATAAAAAAAGTCTCATTGACTATGTTATTGTTGATAGTGATGTCTTCTCCCTGGTGCAGGACACCAGAGTGTACAGAGGATTTTAAATTGGAAGTGATCACTATTTAGTCTTGAGTTTTAAAACGAATAAAAGTTGAGCAGCTCTCAGATGTGAACTGTAGACTAAAATACAGAAAGATTATTGAAAAGAAAATGAAAGAGTTTGAGAACAGGAATCAAACCTTGGAGATTCAGTGGCAAACTCTGAAGAAAACATTGATTGATTCTGCCAGAGAGGCATGTGGTGAGGTTGTCTGCAAGGATAAAAAAAATCAGAACTTCCTGGTGGACACAGGAAGTTAAAGAGGCAGTGAAGGAAAAGAAGAGAGCATATCAAAAGTTCCTGGCAAATAAGTCAGCTTTTACTCTTACAGAATACAGAGACAAATGTAAGAAAGCTAAACAGTGTGTAAAACTAGCTAAACAAAAGTCATGGGAGGACTTTGGCAAGAATATAGAAAATAAATATCAAGAAGGTGGCAAAATATTCTGGCGGTTCTGGAAGAAGCTTAGGAATGGAGGAAAGAGTGCTGTAAAAGGAGTTAGAGATGATAAAGGTGACATGAAAACAGGAGAAAAAGATATCCTTGAAGTATGGAGTAATTACTTTGAAAAACTGCTAAATGAAACAAGCAGTGATGACAGCACAGTGATAAAAAACACTGACCAGGCATGCAGTCAGGAATACATATCCATACTTGAAGTAGAAAAAGCCATCAAAGGCTTAGATGCAGGAGTAGATGATATTCGACCAGAAATGCTGAAGTATGGTGGTATAAAAGTCTTACAGGGGCTGCACTGCATAGTTCAGAAAGCCTGGACAGAGGGACGAATTCCCGATGATTGGAGTAGAGCTCTGATATATAAAAAGGGAAATAAAACCGAATGTGAGAATTACAGAGGTATTTCCCTACTTAGTGTTCCTGGCAAGATGTATGCAAGTATACTTGAGAAACGGTTGAGAAAAATTGTGGAAGAAAAGCTTGGTGAAGAACAAGCTGGATTCAGGCCAAATAGAGGCTGTCAGAATCAGATCTTCACTTTACGACAAATAGTCGAGAAAGCATGGGAATATAACAAAGATCTGTATTTAAGTTTTGTCGATTTGGAAAAGGCATATGACAAGGTGCCAAGAGAGAAGCTATTCAATACGCTGCAGTTATATGGTGTCAATGGGGCATTATATCAAGCAATACTTAGTCTTTATTTGAGTTGTAAGTCAGCAGTAAGAATTGAAGGAAGTACAGGAAGATGGTTTAATATTAAATCTGGTGTTAGACAAGGATGTACATTATCCCCTCTGTTATTCATTATCTATATGGATCACATTATGAAGGAAAGTGGTATTAAACCTGATATCAAAATTGGAGATGTTAATGTCGGCTCTTTGCTTTATGCGGATGATGTTATACTTCTAAATAAATCCGCTACAAGTCTGCAAGATTCTCTGACTAAATTGAATAGCTCTTGTAATAGATATGGTATGAAGGTCAGCAATAAAAAGACAAAGACAATGAAAATAGGCAGAATCATTGAAAATGTCAACTGTGTTGTGAATGGAGAACCTGTGGAACAAGTAAAACATTTTAGCTACTTAGGCACAATTTTTACTGAAGATGGTAAATTAAATATAGAAATAGACAACAGAATCAGCAAAGCTGGTATGGTGGGAAGTCAATTGAATAAATTCATATGGAATAAGAGAGAAATTAGTCGGAACAGTAAATTAGCTGTATAGAAGACAGTGTTCAAACCAGTTTTAACTTATGGATCTGAGAGCTGAGTCAGAAGTAAAACACTTGACCAAAGACTAGAGACCGCAGATATGAGAGTCCTGAGAAAGATTAGAGGCGTGAACAGATGGCATCAATGGCAATATCATATTAAAAATGAGGATATTAGGAAAGAACTTGACATTGTCAGCATCAAGGAATGCATTAGCAGAGCTAATCTCAGGTGGTATGGTCACTTAAATAGAATGGGAGAGGAAAGATTAGCAAAACAAGTGTTCTCTGCTATGTTGGCAGGAAAACGACCCAGAGGAAGACCAAGATATAGGTGGATTGATACTGTACAAAGTGCCTTAGACGATAGAAATATAAGATCTGATAATGTTGGAGTCTTGACAAGTAACAGACTGATTTGGAGGAAAATTGTAGATAGGAAGTTAGTAATGATGTAATTTTTTCATGTAGTACTGTCATATCCTGTACATCCCTTGAGGGTACATAGCAGGAATTTGATGATGATGATGATAATAATTTTTAATCACCATCATCAAATTCCTGATATATATCCACATAGGTTGAATAAGATACTTATGATAGTACTAAATGAAAAAGTTAGACCATTACCAACTTCCAATTAATTTTCCTCAAAAGTAATCTGTTATCTGTCAAGATTCCAATATTAGAAGATCTTATATTTCTGTCTTCTAAGGCACTTTTTACTATATCAATCCATCTACATATTGGTCTTCCTCTGGGATTTTTCCCTGCCAACCTGGCAAAAAGCACTTGTTTTGCTAATCTTTCTTCTCCCATTCTGTTTTAGTGATCATACCACCTAAGATTAACTCTGCTAACACATTCATGAATTCATGAATGCTGACAATGACAAGTTCTTTCCTAATATCCTAATTTTTAATGTGATACTCCCATTGATGCCATCTGTTCACTCCACTAATCTCTCTCTCTTAGAACTCTCATATCAGAGTTCTCCAGTCTTTGATCAAGTGTTTCATTTCTATCTCAGCTCTCAGATCCATAAGTTAAAACTGGTTTGAACACTGTCTGGTATAAAGCTAATTTAGTGTTTTGACTAATTTCTTTCTTATTACGTGTAAATTTATTCAGCTGACTTCCTACTATACCAGCTTTACTAATTCTGTTGAATACTCATATTTCCATATTTAATATACCATCTTCACTAAAAATTGAGCCTAAATAGCTGAAAAATGTTTTACTTGTTCTACAGGTTCACCATTCAGGATAGTTGATGTTTTCAATGTTACCGCTTGTTTTCATTGTCTTTGTCTTGTTATTGCTGGTTTTCATCCAAATTTATTACAATAGTCATTCAATTTAGTCAGGGAATCTTGCAGACTTGTACTGGATTTATTTAAAAGTATAACATAATCTGCACAAAGTAAAGAGCTGAGATTAACATATCCAATTTTGATATCAGGTTTAATACCCTTTCCTTCATAATGTGATCCATATAGATAATGTGCACTCTTATCGCACACCTGATTTTACCTGTAACCAGCCTCCTTCAAGTCTAACTGCTGACTTAGAGATTAAACAGAGAATATTGTTGATATAATCTTCCATTTGCACCATATAAGTATGGCATTTTGAAAAGCTTCACTCTTGGCAGCTTAGCATATGCCTTTTCCAGATCCACGAAACTTAAAAATACAATTCCTTGTAATATTCCCAATATTTCTCAACTATTTGTCTTAAAGTGGCAATCCGATCCTGAAAATTTCTATTTGGCCTCAATTCCAGCTTGTTCTTCATCAAGCTTTACCTCCAAAATTTTTCTTAGCCATTTCTCAAGTATGCTTATATAAATCTTACAAGGAACACTCAGTAAAGAAATACCTCTGTAATTCTCAGATTCAGTTTTATTTCCCTTTTTATATATGGGTATATATGAGAGTGTTAGATCTTGAATGGGAGAATTTATTGAAAAATTAATTCATTCAAGATTTAACAAGTCTAACATACCAACAAGGAGAAACTTGTACTAAAGCAAACAAAAGGATTGTAAATAGGGCTATAAATACCTTTAAATGTAGAATTATAAAAGAAAACTTGTTTATTCAAATCTAAGTAAAGATTTCCAGTTTGTAAAATGTAACTATAAAAGGGTATTCTATGTGAAATGAAATGTTTATCAAGATATAAACAAAAGTCCAAAGTTCGCAGGCGAACTGTTCGGGTAAATGTTTGGCTTGTGGCATAAGCATTTACATGGAAAGCATCGCTAGCTCATTTTCCCAGAAGACGCTACACAAGGAGACGCGGGATACTGGATCATCTTGCGGGCAAAGGAGATGAGTGTCGTGCGGAAGAACGTGGCAGTAAAGAGGGCACCAAGGGTGCAGAATAAAAGGGGTTTGCTCCCTTCTCTCAAGGCTTTTTGTCTTGTTCTCCTGACCTTTTCGGGTGTTTTGCGTTGTTGGACATTGGGCCCCTCTCTCGCCTCCTGATGGATTCCGGATCGCCCTGAGATGTTAGATGTCGGTACCCGCAGTTCCAGCACCCTGACTAGCTATCTCCTCGGGACAGAATAGCTGAACCGGCAGCTCTGACGAGGACTAGCGGCATCAGAACCAGACAGCCATGGGCATATCGCCAGATGTTCGGGAAAGCCAAGCAGGATGATCTCTATAAATAACCACATGGATAAAGGCAAAGTGGAGATGACCCCAATTCAAGGAAGAAGGTTAGGGCTGTGCAAGACAAAAATGTGAATTAAGTGACAGATCTGTTAATCTTCCCAAGAGCTGGTAATGTACAGAATTTTGTTATTCCTTTCCCATTTAGAGTGAAGAAATGTTATATAGTTAGTGAGCAAGGACAATGTAATCGATGATAGCAGTGGTTTAACTCCACTGAGCATTTTGTTAGAGAAAGTTTATAGATGATTTGTAACAAGTAATTTATGTGAATAACTAACGTAATTTAGAAGAGAACTGAATGGATGAAATTTAAGACTTTTATATTGTGTAGTTTAATGCTTAATCTTATAGAAGGAGCTAATGATTGTATCCAGTTGTGTTATAGTTGGTTTAACTAGTTCTTTACTTTAGAATAACATGAAATTGACTGAATGCATGAATGTAAATGTATAACCTTAAGATCTCAATAAATGTGATTTATGTTTTGTACCTGACATTAGCCTGAGAATGAATTCAAATTACCCCTCATAAAAACGGAACCTAAGCGGAGTAGAATAGATGTTTAAAAGCCACGATTGCAAACGATATTAAATATAGTTGATATTGAGAATTTCGGTACTAAGAATAACTGTTAGATTCTTCACCTCTGTAAGTTATCTGAGAATTCCTTCTAACCTAAAGATATTGGCTGGCTCAGCGCAACAAATAAATTTGCCGGTATCTGATCGGGAGACAATCTCAGACAGTAATCACAAAGGATTTTGTTCCTAACAAAGGGTAAACCCTTTGTTCGAGTAATTAATACATGTGATTAATTTAGAAATCGGACAAATATATAGATAGTCTTCCTATATCATGTACTGAAGGCAAAATTTAGGTTTAGATAGGAAGTTAGTTATGATGTAATTTTTTTCATGTAGTACTATCATATCCTGTACACCCCTTGAGGGTACATGGCAGGAATTTGATGATGAGTAATTAGGGTAAAAGCAAATTAGATCTAAATAAGGAAAAACAAGTATAAATTAAAACAAAGCCATGAAAGTGGTGACGTAACAGAGAGCTCTGCTCCAATCATCTGGAATTTGACCCTTTGACCAGGCCTTCTGAATTATGCAACTGTAAAACTTTTATACCTCCATATTTGAGCATTTCTGGCCAAAGTTCATCTACTCCAGCTGCCTTTCCACATTTCAGGTTTTTGACAACTTTTCTACTTCAAGTAGGGATATGTATTCCTGTTGGGATTTCTACCATCACTGACACTGCTTGTTTCATTGTCACCTTTATCATCTCTGGTTCCTTTTACAGCACTCTTTCCTCCATTTCTAAGCTTTTTAATAGCCTAAAAATATTTTGCTACCTTCCTGATATTTATTTTCTATGTTCTTACCAAAGTCTTCCCATGACTTTTATGACTTTTGTTTAGCTTAGTGTTACACAGTGCTTCGATTTCTTACATTTTTCTTTGTATTCTCTAAGAGAACAAGCTAACTTACTTGCTAGGAATTTTCGATATGCTATTTTCTTTTCTTTCACTGCCGATTTAACTTCCTAAATCCACCATGGAGTTCTGATTTTCCTATCCTTACACACAATTTCACCACATGCTTCTCTGGCTGAATCAATCAATTTTTTTTTAGGATTTGTCATCGAATCTCCAATGTTTGGTTCTTGTTTCCAGACGCTTTCATTTTTTTTTTTTTAATGATGTTGGAAAATGAAATATGCAAACAAACAAAAAAACAAAGTAAAGCTGGTTAGGTGGAGAGTCAAATGAATAAATTTGCATAAAATAAAAGAGACATTAGCCAAAATACTAAAGTAGTAATATACAAGACAACATTTAAATCAATTTTATTTATGGATCTAAGAGCTGGGCAGTTAGAAATAAAATAGATGACATCCGTGATAGAATATGAAAATGAGACATGCTTTAGGCATTAAATAATGTGCAGAGCAATCTAAGATTGTACTGTCACTTAAATTGAATGGGAAAGGTCAATAGAAGTTTGATGCCAGTATGGCAGATCGAGACCCAGATAAGGAGCAATATCTAAGCAGAATGGTGCAGTGCCAGAAGTCATGTAAAAAAAAAAAAATATAAGATCTGATAATATTAGTGTTATAAAATAACTAATTTAGAAGAAAATTATTAATAGGAAAGTTGGTGATAATGTAAACTTAATATGTAGTAGTATCTTGTAGATGTTAAGAATTTAATAGCCAGCTTGGTTGGCTGAGTGGTTAGTGTATCCACTCTCCAGCCAAAAGGCTGAGAGTTCGAATCCCTGCATTGGGCATGGATGCTTGTGATTGTGAAAATACTACTGGTGGTAGTGGGCAGTAGATGGCATTGGTGTAGATGATGATTGCAGTTGGAGAATTGAGTGGAGACAGTTGTAGAGTAGATGCTCTCCCTCGATGAGTCTTAGGACTCCCTGGAGGTGTCACGTAATAATACTACTAATAATAATTATGATAGGTTTTATGGAGTGACAGTCAGTTGTTTGAATGGATGAAATATAACACTTATAATATCATTATTTTATTCTCCACATACAAAATGACTGCCAGACATTTTAATCTATAAGGTGATTTCAATGTGGTTCGATGGTGTGATAAGTAAACACCTTTCACACCATCTTCCCTGTATATTGAAGACACAGAAGCGCCATAGCTTTATTCCTGCTGTGCTCCTTTTCTACTCCCTGAACAGCTGAACACCTAGCAATGTCTGATAATGTTCTTTTTTGCCTCTGTGCATACTTGGAAATGCAACTGAGAAACATCTGCTCAAGTCCATCATCACGTGCTATTACTGCCTTCCAGCACTGGGCTTGAAATGACAAAGTCCTTACTTCACAGTGCAGAAAACTTTATTTAATTTCAATTTCAAAATGAAACAGCAATAAATTATATAGTTACTCACTTCACAATCTTTTCACACCGAGGTAAGCCCATTTAATTACTTCTGATAATGCAGTGGTGACTTTCATTTTACTCACTATTGACAACACGTCTCAAATAATATTTATTTACATGCAAACAACACCAACATCACAAAACCTAGACAGCTCATACAAAACCATAATTATGCTTTAATATTTATTCTAAATACATTTATTTTATAACTAAGCAAGACTTCAGTAGCAAAAGATAAAAATAACATCTCAAATCTTCTTGCTCGTGACATTCAAAAAATAAACATACGTTTAACTAACTGCTTTACAAATACTGTATTATTAACTCTTCTGATCTCTAATTCAATTTTATATAATTTAAACTTGTGGGATATCTAAATTTTAATACAGATATTTAATACAAATTATAACATAAAATTACAGATGCCAAGAAGTTATATTCTTGATTTAATCCTTTATCCAAGTGTAAGCAAACAAAGTTTGCACCTAAAGTAACTTCAGGACTCATACATAGAGGATACGACTTGTCCAGTCCTGAAGTTACTTCAGGTGCAAACTTTGTTTGCTTAAACTTGGATAAAGGATTAAACCAAGAATAAAATTTCTTGGCATCTTTAATTTATAAAATTATAGTACATAGTACTGTACTGTAACAAATAATAAATAAGCATTATTAATTCTGTGTCTTTACAGTAAAATAATCAGCTGAAAATACATGGAGCAAGAGTAAGTCTTCAAAGCTGCTGCTTTATTAATTGGATGATTTACTGGAGAAGCTGGGGAAGGCTAAAACAATGTTAGATTCTTCAAATTGAAGAATTGTAATAAAGCATTCTGAGAATGATTCACACAATGCATACTTCTGGATGCATCATGTACATCTACAAGTCTCCAAAATTTGTACGTTACATCTAATTTAGTCTACAAAGTTTGCCTTTTCTTTTCTGCATAAATATTTCTATAGCAAGCAATTTCATCTAGCATCATTCTGTCAACTTTTGCTAAATCTCTCCATATTGGAGTACTTTCCTCAAACAACCAAGGTGTCATATTAAACGAGACAAATTGTTCTGTCAATTTCTTCACTATAAACACTGCAACTCTGTGCTTATAGCTCTATAAGATTTTTATCTGCAAACTGCTTTTTTTTTTGTCTTCATTATCAACCTCCAACTGCAAATCTTCAGCCAGCAGCACTATCATGTCATTAATCTCTTTGCTTTGCTGACTCCTCTGTAAATATGAATACATATTTTCAGCAACATCTTCCAAACACCATTCATACATGTTGCATCTCAACCAACTGTATCTACATTTTTCATATAATGAAAGTATTATAATCCTTCTCAGTCTCTGAGGGTGTCCTCACCCTCAGTAGAAGCAATAGCCTGAGTATAAGCATTTCTTAAACAACGTCTTGAAAGCACCTCCAAGGACTCATCGAGGGAGGGCAGTCTATTTTACAAATCTCGGTCAACACCATTTAATCTAACTACACAGAATTGCCGCTGTGTTCTCGAGGCCAATTTGCCTGTATGCAGGATTAAAAACCCAAGTTTCCAGAGGAAAAACCTTGTTGCCTCCATATGAGATCTGCTAATTCACCTTCAATTGAAAACACCCATATAAAGATTCCTCTCGTTACAACAACAATTGAACTTAGGCTATTTCCAACCAAAGGGCAGAATGTGCCATCATTCTTCCAATTACATTACAGAGGTGCTATACAATTACATTCTGGCCCATACGTTGTAAGAGTGAGGTGGTATTTGGTGAACATATCAATGGGCTGGATGTCATAAGTTGAGGACTGACTGTATATTACACATTATACATGTATAACACACTGTTAGGGAAGACATCAACAGACACCATAGTGTGAAGAACCAACAGCCATGGCACCCACCTTAATAAATGTATGTCCTGTAGGATTGCTGCAATGACTACAGCAATCCTACAGGACAAACTTTCCACAAGTGTACAATAGAAATGAATGGGAATTTTGAATCATTCTTCCTGTAGGCATGTAATGAGATCCTGGACTGCTGTGGGGAGGACATCCCTTGATCTTATCGGATGCTCCAGTTCATCCCACAGATGTTCAAGAGATTGGAGATCAGGGCTGTGTGGAGGACTGTCAAGTGTAATGACATTCATATCCACAAAACAGAGGTCTGAGGCCAAACCATCACACTGCTAACTTCAAATATCAAAGTTGGCATTGCGAATTCTGGTAAGAGACATTTACCAGCATCCGCCACACCCATCCAACTACTCAGTAGAGGGTGCAGCATGATTTGATGCTCCATAACACATCTTTTCAAGCTTTAACATCCAACTGTACAAGTTCTTTGCACAACCGCTGAAGACAATGCTACATGTTAGTTTGGGTAATATGGGGCTGGCATATTGTTGTCCTGCCATGGAAGTCCATGTTGCGAGTCTTGGTTCTGAATATTTTTGTGCAGATTCATGTTCTAGTCAATGCTTAAAACTCCACATGGCAGTTTTTACATATCTTTTGTAACACTCTACAGTCACGTTCAGTAAGCGTAGTGAGTCATCCACTGCAGATAGCACTTGAAGTTGTCTCCCTGCACTTCCATCTCAGTATGGTGTTACTGATTGTTTACCTGGGATGGCCCAATTGTCAACAATTTGCCGATTGAATAGGCCTTCAACATAGCGCCCTATTACAAGGCTTCTTTCAAACTCTGTCAGTTTCCATCTCGCAGCCATTTCACCCAGAAACAGTTGCACCGGCTTGGGAGCATCATATTTCTCCAATATATACTGGGTACACATGGCACAATACATGTTGCCTATGGGGGAAGAGATATCAGTTGACTTCTTTCCAATTAGTGTATATAATACATATTATTCATGAAGTTACATTCTTGTTTTAATCCTATATCTAAGCATAAGTATAAAGTAAACCTTCACATCACTTACTTAGTAGCCCATAATGTAAAAACATTATGGGAAGGATCACTATCCCAGAATGGTTTAAGCATTTATTGAGGTCTTTCCTTTTAGTATTGCATGTGATCAGCATTCATTTTAGAAATTATGGACTTTACAACTGTGTTTAAATAACTATTTTAATTTTCTGACGTTTCGCCCTTCATATTAAAGTCCTCATCTGGAGTATATACAAATACACAAGGACAAGCTGAGTTACATTTCACACAGTATGCTAAAGAAACAATGATTTGATCAACAATTATTCTACTGTCATGACCTCTAGTAAAAAAAAAAAAAAAAAAGAAACAGATAAAATTAATTAATTATTTAGAAACTACATCAAAGCTAAATTCTATTTAAGATAACATAAGAGAAACATTCTTTCATATAGATTAAAGTAACAAAGATGTCCTAGTTTAACATGACAATTGTTATATTAGTTTTGATTATATAGAGAAACTTTGGGAGAATTCATGACTAAATTTAACACAAGTGAACCACAGTAGTAGGTTTTTTTTTTAATTTTTTTATTAAGTAAATATTTCATCCTAGGTATCTTAGGACATCATCAGTACAGTAGAACAATACTAGGAATGACACAAAGGATAGGGCACATACGTACAATGGAATCCAAATTGCGTGCAGTGGCGTGTTGCGGTCTGAACTTAAATTAAATTAAGTTATTTTTACACAATTGTCATACAATTTTGTATGACAATTTCCCATACTTTAAGGATGGCAAGAACATCATTGCGGTTTAGATTTGGTCAGTGAAGTAAGGCTTCAGCACTTTCTTTATATAAGCGTTCATATTTATATGAAGGTCTATGCAGGAGTTTTGTCTTTTCCCAGTGGATCTTGTGGTTTGGGTTTTCAACTCTGTGTTGAGCGAGGCCTGATTTTTGCAGTTTGATGAGGCGGATATGGTCTTGATGTTCCGAAATGCATTTAAAAACTGATCTGCCTGTCTGTCCATAATAAGAGAGTTTACAGGGGCATGGAACCTTGTATACACCAGGTAGTAGCATAGGTGAAAATTTGTCTTTAGGCAAAGGTAACAAGTTGTGGATCTCGTTGATGGGTTTGTAAGTGGCAGCAAGATTGTATTTCTTCATAATTTTCGAGAGCCGTTCAGCGATGCCTTTGATATAAGGTATGGGAATCCTATGGGCTTGTTCTTGTCTAGGTTGATGTGTGGAGAAGTTGCTGATGATTTTTTAAGTTGTTTTGAGATTGTATCCATTTAGAGTGGCTGTATTTTTGATTATTTCCAATTCTTGTTTTAGAGAATCCTGGGAGGAGCAAAAATCTGTGTGCTCTGGTTACTAATGATTTAATGATGACAAATTTTTTGAGAGGGATGATGAGCAGAAGTATGGTGAATGTAGCAACCTGAAAATGGTGGCTTGCGATAGACAGAGGCGGAGATGGAACCGTCTTCTTTTCTTTGGATGTGTAAATCCTGAAAGGGGATTCTTTTTCTAATGTAAATTTGATGTGTGGATGAAGAAGGTTGATTTTATCTAAAAACTAAAGTAGCTCTTGTTCGGAATGACTCCAGACTGCAAAGATATCATCGACATATCGAAGCCAGAGTTTTGGTTTGGGTTTAAATGTGAGAATTTTTTCTTCAAGATGTTCTATAAACAGGTCTGCCAAGTTGGGTGACAAGGGGGGGGGGACCCATTGTTGTTCCCTCCTCTTGCTTGTAGATTTTTCCTTTTCATGTGAAGTAACCAGAAGTGATAACAAATTTGAAAAGTTCAACAATATCCGACAGAAATTTTTGATTTAACAGGTCTACAGTTTCTTTATGGGAGATATTGGTGAAGAGAGAGACGATGTCAAAGTTAATTAGCATGTCAGTTTTCAGCAGTTGAAGGTCTTTTATTTTGGCATGCAATTCTGTGGAATTTTTTATTGAAGAGGTTGAATGGCATATGTGGGGACAGAGAAGGTTGAATAAAAATTTTGTTAACTCGTAAGTCAGGCTGCTAATTGAATCAACGACCAGTCTGAGTGGCGTTGTTCTTGTGAAGCTTGGGTAAACCATATATTCTCTGAGGTCTAGTGTGGTATGCCTCGAGTTTTTGAAGTTTCTTCATCTAACGACTTTGTTTCATCGAGTAACTTGTTCAGTTTCTTCAGCTGTCTTTTTGTGGGATCATAGTCAAGTTTTGCATAAGTATTTTGGTCTCGGAGTAATAGATTCATTTTTCGGTCTTATGAAACAGTATCAAGAACCACTGTGGTATTTCCTTTGTCGGCTCTGGTGATGATTATGTTTTAAGCAAGAAGTAAGTAATTGTGTAAAAATAACTTAATTGTAATTTAATTATAATTTAATTTAATTCAAGTTCAGGCTGCAATGCACCACTGCACGCAATTTAGATTCCATTATACGTATGCCCTATCCTTTGTATCATTCCTAGTATTGTTCTACTGTACTGATGATGTCCTAAGATACCTAGGATGAAATATTTACGTAATAAAAAAAAAAAAACCCTACTACTGTGGTTCACGTGTGTTAAATTAAGTCAATTGTTGTATTAGATTTAAGATTCTGGTTTATCTACAGTCCTGTTTATAATTAACTCTTAGGGAGAAAGGTTCCGTGGGTAGAATATGTACCTTCCATATGCTTGGGATTTTCAGACATTTTGCAATAGGGTGTGTGTGGGGGAGGTAATGGCGAGCCCACGGCTGTGCCTTCTTTTTGTAGGTAGAATCTACCTACAAAAAGAAGGCACAGCCATGGGCTTGCCATTATCCCCCTTACTGCTAACTTTTATATGGAACATTTTGAAGCTTTCTTTAGCCACCTAAACAAACAACACAAACAGTTCACAATTGAGATTGAAAAGCAGAACACAATTCCGTTTCTAGATACACTTGTCACACGTCTCCCTTCTGGCAGTTTTTCCTTCACTGTTTACTGGAAACGAGACATGCTGGCCAATATATGGATGTTTGTGATTGTCTGTTGAAATAACAATGGTGGCGGTCAGCAGTAGAAGGCATTGGTGTAGTTGCAGTCAGATGGTGGATTGTGAGTGGTGGAAGCAGAGTTGTAGAGTAGATGCCCTCCCTTGACGAGTCTTTGGACTCCATGGAGGTGACAAATAATAATATATACACATTAATTCCCACCATCACCTAACACAAAAACTAGATATCATTAATACTCTAAAGAATAGGGCTTTGAAGATTTGCTCCAATGAACAAGTGCTTAAAGACGAATTTAAAGTTATCAGCAATACTTTCCTAAAAAATGGTTACAGCCAAAACACTATTAACAAAATTCTCTACAAGACCTCAATAAAAAACAAAGATAAACCAGACTACAATAAAGCTATAATCATTCCTTACATTAAAGGGACATCAGATAAAATAAACAGAATACTACAGAAATACAACCCCAAAGCCACCTTTAAACCCCTTGCAAAATTAAAAAGCTTACTCAACTCATCCAAAGACCCACTCCTTCAGCTGGCCCACCCTGGAGTTTACTGTATTTATTGCACCTGTAATCTACCATATATAGGGGAAATAGGGTGCACAATTCCTATCAGACAAAAATAACATAAACAACACATTAAATATAATAACTATGGTGAAGCTGGCCTTTCTGATCATGCCCTGAACACTTTACATAGAATCGACTGGAAAAACACCAGTTGTTTACATCACACCAAAACATGGTATGAACGTAAATTTAAGGAAGATTAAATTTAGTGAGATTCTTATCAACCACCCTAATCTAAACAATAATGATAGTCTGAAAATCCCAAGCATATGGAAGGTACATATTCTACCCAAGGAACCTTTCTCCCTAAGAGTTAACTATAAACAGGACTGTAGATAATCCAGAATCTTAAATCTAATATAAAAATTGCCATGTTAAATTAGGTATCTTTATTACTGTAAGAAAACTATCTATATGAAAGAATGGTTCTCTTATGTTATCTTAAATGGAATTTAGTTTTGATGTAGTTTCTAAATAATTAATTAATTTTATCTGTTTCTCTCTTTTTTTTTTTTCACTAGAGGTCATGGCAGTAGAATAACCATTGATCAAATCATTATCTCTTTAGCATACCGTGTGAAATGTAGCATAGCTTGTCCTTGTGTATTTGTATATACTCCAGATGATGACCTTAATATGAAGGTAGAAAAGTCGGGAAATTAAAATAGTTATTTATAACACGGTTGTAAAGTCCATAATTTATAAAATGAATTTATTGAGGTCTTATCAGCAAGAGTTTGACCCAAGAAAATGCAATGGTTAACTTAATGCAGAAGTTCTTGTCAAGCGTAATATAAGTTATAACAAAATGAAAAAACTTTAATAAGAATATTTAATAAGGTAATAACACCATGTTATTGATTTGTATTGGAAAATATAACTTCTGCATTGATTTAACCTCGGTATCTTCTTCTTCTTCGATCTGGCTTCCATCAATGAGATCTCAATAAAAGTTGCAACCAATCTGGGTAGTGACCGTTCCCATAATGTTTTTGTATTAAAGGATACTAAGACAATTGTGTGTGGCCAACAGCCTCTATATAGTAGAGTAGTTATGAAGTAACTTGCATGAAGTAACTGAACCCAACTGAGCAAGAATTGATATAAAGAATATAACATAATAAAGGAAATCAGTACAAGGGTATATTTTTTGTTGAGTATAATTATATATATAATATACATGTATTTTACATGTATAATATACATGCGCATATCTACTTGTAACCAAGTAGAATATGCACATGTTGATATCAATTTTGATCTCAATTAAAGAACACAGTTATATGTGTATTTCTTAATTGAGAAACACACATAACCACATTTCTTAATTGAGATAAAAAAAAGAAAAACAGTTATACAGTGGAACCTCGGTTGTCGAATTGTCGAACTTAATTTGTTCCCGAAGGCTGTTTGGAAACCAAATTGTTCGAAAATTGAAACCATTTTCCCATAAGAATTAATGTAAAATGGATTAATCCGTTCCTGAACCCAAGATGATTGTTTATTTAAACCTTTACAACAGTACTTCATGCATAAGAACGTATACCAACATAACGAAAATGCATAAAATCTTACATAAAAAAAAATAAACACAATGAATAGATAAAATATAGACAAAAATTGATCGCCTCTTTATTTTTGAGTATTGTACAGATTGTTGATTTTGCCATACCGAACTGCATAGCAAGATCCGAGACACGAACACCATTTTCATGTTTGGATATGATTTCTTTTTTTATCTGTATCGTGGTGGTTCTAACAACTTTTCTTTTCGCTTTGCTGCTATCACCATGGTGGCTTAATTAATAATAATTTATGAAAGAAAAAAAAAAAACACAAAGAAAATCAAGAAAACTCACTATAAATTCGAGCAGCTGTCTGCACTGAACGAAGGCAGCCGCATAACTGACACTTTCCTGCCTTACAGCTCAGCACGCGGTTGCCTTTTGTCTGTTCGAGAACAGAGGCGTTCTACAACCGAGGTTCCACTGTATTATTCTTTACTCGATCTAAGGAGAAGAGTTGAATAACACTTCCTTACACAGGTTCAGACATACTCCCAAAATCAACAAATGTAGACTATCTACTATTAATTCCTTCATTTTCTGATTATAACTTTATGTTAATTTATTTGCAAGGTTTATTATCAGTGAATCATCATCATGTTTAATTTTCATATTTACTTAATGATTTACATGCTTCAAACTCACATGATGATCTTCTGCTAAACTTATTTACCAGTTACTTACCTTATGCTGTATTCTGCAAATTAATGCAAAGAGTAGATAGAAGTTGCCAACAGCAAACATTAAATTTGTCAGACGAAGATGATAAACATTGCAAAAGTTGATTCCAGTTAATTTTATAAAAGGGACCAAAATTCCTACAGACACAAGATAGAGTCCAGGAGGAGTTGTAATTTTAGGATCCCACTATAAGAAAAAATGTCATCAGCATATTAATGTATGGCCAATATTTTGCATCATCATCATCATCATTATTATTATCATCATCATCACATCAACCTTCATGGAATCAGCAGACTCATTGTGGGAGGTTCACGAACAATATACAGCAATCCCTCAATTAGTGTGCCTAATGCATTCTTTAAAATAGGTGCATTAATCGAAAACTCACTAATCGAATATAATAACCTATGGGAAAATGTATAATTCGTTCCTCAGATTTCTTTTTTGACCCTTAATTTTTTTTATAAAAGAATTAGGGTATGTCTCAGGGCCTAGTTAAAGGAAAACCACGAAGCTAAAAGACAATAAAACATATTCAGAATATAAATTTATTATTCTGCTTCTTAATAAAGAATTGAGCTAACGTAGTTTGGCAGGCATTCTGTTTCTTTTTTCCATACAACTGACAGTATGGCCCTATTGCCTCTTCTGCAAATTTTACTGGTTCTCTCTTCACCAGGATCAGTTTCTAAGTATTGCTGCTTAAAAACTTCGATTGTACAAAAACTATTTTCAAATTGTTTCTGTGAAACCTCTTTGGGTTTGTCAGTGATTAAATTTTCTTCATATTCTTCAGGATCTTCCGGCTGTGTATTTAAATTTAGCAGGTCGGAATCACTCAACTTCTCAGAATGAGATTTAATTAACTTATATTCATTTGAAAAGCCTCTAAAATCATTTGCAAAATGTGGAAGAATGTGCTTCCAAATGGCTCGCATATTGCTAGCAGTAATTTCATTCGACTTTGTGACTTTATAACCAGGCTGAGATTTCTCTGATTTGGCTAGAAAAGTCTTGGAAGGCATTCGCTTTCAAAAAAAGGCTGGTTTCATCAACATTAAATATTTGTTGATCACAACAGTCTCTTTCTTACACAAATTTCTTCAAAATCTCTGGATATCTCCTTATCTGCACCTGTAGCTTCTCCTGTGATTAGAACATTATGTAAGCTATTTCTCTTTTTGAAACACTCAAATCACCCAGCACTAACGTGGAATAATTCTTTTTTTCCATCATTGATAGCCCTTTCTTTCCAGGTTACAAAGAGACAATGCTTTTGATTTAATAAGTTCAGTGTTTAGCAGGATCCGTTTTTGGTTAGAATCGTCGATCCATGTAAAAAGAAGTCTATCTAATTCAATCATTATAATACTTTGATTTCGAGTGCATACATGATGAACTTGAAGCAGCCTTACCTTTCTCTTTGTATTCAGCAGTTGATTCACCCACTTTTGTGTTCTTGTCCTATCTCTGCCCTGGACTTGCCTTGTTCATTTTTCTTTCTTATTTCAAGTTTTTCTTCCAATGAGATTACTTTGCGAATCATTTTCACACTTCTATTTTTTGCTCACTAATTCTTTTACTCATGATTAAAGGTTAGGAAATTAATTTAAAATAAAAAAAAGTAAGGAAAACCATTGCATGTGATATGATCAGCAAAATGCTATATAAAGCAGACGACATAAATTTTGGCGGTAAATTTGGAACATAGTGTACATGGAACTAGTGTAGTATGGCATTAAAAAATAACTTTCTAAAATGTTTCAAATCGGTAACTAAATTATTCCATCCTGGTGAGTGATTTTTTAAATAACTAGGCATAAAAAATGTATAGATCGAAAATTTTTAAAATCTGTAATATTTATTTTTAAGATGTATATAGGCGCACTAATCGAATTTGAGTATCGAAAAAAAAAATGACGCACTATTTGAAAACGCACTAATCGGGAGCACATTAATCGAGGGATTGCTGAATTTATCATACTGAACTTTAAGAACTTACTTTACGGTAAGTTTTGTTCACTTTTCAATACAAATAATTAGCTATATTACAAAATCATTAATAACAAACACTAATAACAAACAAAATACTGACATATAACAAAATTGACTATCCAGACCTTATATTACAGCATTTTCTAACTTTAGTTGATTAGATGATATGGTTTATTGGCAAAGGTTATACCGCACGAAACCAAAGGCTGCAGCAGTACTAAAGGTAATAATAAATAGTAATAATAGATAATTAGTAAATAACATGGTAGATACAAAAAGTAAATTAAAAAAAAAATTAAGTTAGGCCATGCAGTATCTACATAGATACTGCATGGCCTAACATAAATTCTATTTATGTAGATACTGCATGCAGTATCTACATAAATAGAATTTATAATCAAATGTTTGTATGAATTAATTCTTTGTAAAAAGTTAAAAACTTCATGTAATTTATCTAAGTTTGAAGAGATCTGCCTAAGTGTATGTGGCTCAACTACATTAGTAAAAATTTCATTCCTTTCTTGACTGAAGCACTCCACCAGAACATGGCAAATGGTGCACTGTTCACACACAAGTGGATCCATCAGTCCTCAATAGATGAGAATGCCAATGCTTAATTTCAGGCTTTATCTCATGCAATGTATTTGTCTCTGATGACTGCCATTGGTTACTTAGCTTTGATCAAATAACATATCTGTATACAGGACAGACAAACAAATGAAAAAAAATTATGAGCTGCTCTAGCAGCAACATCTGCAGTCTCATTTCCCTTAATCCCAATGTGATTGGTAATCAATATTACAGATCTTCTTTTTGTGCCACAATTGTAAAATCACACAAAGTACTGGTTGTGGATTGCATACAGGAGAGAAGATGGCCTTTAACCTGTAATTAGTTGCAAAGGGTTTATTTGACCCCAGCTGTCATTCAAGTTCAATTTCTGACAAATTTTTGTTGAGATTTTGAGTATTTGAGTTTCTTGCTGCCCTCGCACCAAATCAGTCACATTGTTGTGTCCCAATTTATGATTTTTATTCTATCTAGTGAAATTTTGCTTATCTATGTTCTACTATTATCTATGCACGAGATATCACCAAAAAATACAAATATTTAAGTTATTTCTCCCCTTAGTGTTCCTAATATTTATATTATACTGTGCCTTTTGGGATATTTAGTTTGAGATATTAAATACAAAAACAAGGAGAAAGTACTAAAACATGTCTGAATGTGAAACAATATTGCAGTCGTGACACTTTATCTCGTTTTTAACACATTAATTTTCCGCGTGATTAGGTTCGTACGTTTTTTAAGTGGTGCATTGGGCAGCAATTTCAGACAACTGTTTTATTAATGAACAAAGGTTTATTAAAATCATTAGCATGGTACAATTCAATCTCTAATATAATTCAATTCAATACTAAGAAAATATTTACAAAATTAACATTGGCTTATCACAAGTAATTTGGCCATGATCCTATAAGGGTATTACGATCTTGCCGCCATAACAAATTCAACTTATACAACCATAAGTATAATCCCTTATCTAATTAACGCATTAGTTAACCCTATATTAGTCTGAATATATGCTATATGCTGTAGCAAATGGACACATATGATCAACTCACTCTATTTAACTATCTAAAACTATGTAGATTAAATTATCCTTTCAATGTGTTAACACATAACTTTGACATTTAAAACCTTCCTATAAGTTACAATACACATGCATAATTCTCAGGACACATAATTACTTATATAATATTAGTATTAACAAGCATACATTCATTATAATCAGTCATATACTAAAGTCCTAGTATAATTTTCCTTAGTCTCTTCAATAGTTCAGTAATAGAATAATGAGTACAATTACAGACGATTTTCAGTTAACAAGATTTTTACAGTACCTTTTTCTCTTGAGTTTTTTATATTGGCCTCTACCTTTTTCCGATTGAACTATCCTGGTATGATCTCTCCTATAATCTGTTACTCCTAGGTTCTTTTGGCATTGAACTGTGCTTACGCGACCTTAACTTTTTGTAATTAAGGACACACTTTGAATCATCTATATAATGGCTGTGAAACTCTTCACGTGGACACCAACTTCTTTACAGATTTCCTTTTTTTCGTAGTTGTCACTTGACGATGAAACACATAGACTATACCTTCTTTCCCTTTGACTATATGGCATTCCTCGTTTCTTACCATAGGAAATACGGAATCGGAATCCCGCTCACTTTTCTTTCCTTGTTGTGATGACAGAGATATAACTCCAATCCCGCCACTCAGGAAAACCGTGTGAAAACCTATACGAAGGAGCTCGCGAAGAAACTATCCAGGAAAAAAAAAACCAAAAGCCATGTGTGTGTGTGGGGGTCTAACCCTTTTATACCTTGCCTCATAACGGTACCTTCTTTAATTTCTTTTC
Source organism: Typopeltis vanoorti (assembly GCF_054136105.1). Classification (NCBI taxonomy): domain Eukaryota; kingdom Metazoa; phylum Arthropoda; class Arachnida; order Uropygi; family Thelyphonidae; genus Typopeltis; species Typopeltis vanoorti. Next base: position 24,653,769 of record NC_143549.1, read on the forward strand.
TCCGCCCCTTACTTGATTCGACTTCACCGACCAATTAGGGTGGCATTTTTCTGCCAAACATCCTTTGGTCGGTGAGCCCGTGACGATGTCTAAATCCGGGAATTGACCCTGAGCGATGGTCTGTTGTTTTTCTTTTGCTAGCCTCTAATTTAATCCCCCTTCCAAAATTTTTCTATGAATTTACTTAATATTTTAATCTCTAGCCTCTCACATACAATTTCTTATGACTAATCCTTTTCTGTCTTACTTAGCTAAAATTTCTTTTTTTTATATCATATCACAACACTAATATATTCTTTCTTTTATTAGTTAGTTCAACAAAAACTTTTTTTTTGACATACATTTTACTTGGATGCAAGAATATTTTTCTTTCTTTTAAATAATTCATCTATTAGCTTTTATACAGGGGTTTTATTTTATTTGCTTTTCATGTTACACCATGATAACTGAGAATTCTACATTCCTGGTATCAGGGTGTAACAGAATGCCACCTGTTGGTGTAATTAGTTGTAGAGTAAGGAGTGATTTCTGAACCTGTATCCCATACAGCTACTTACATGAGTAAGTTTCAAGTGATATTTTTTTTCGATTTTGTACTTTTATGCAAATTTTCTTGTTCTAGTCACAATGATTACATTTGTTGACACTGAATTTGATATTACCAAAGTAAATCAAAGCATTTTTGAGCTTTTTATTTATAGTATTGTGATTTATGTTTATTTTTTATGCATTCTTGGTGGATATTTATGATATTATTTGTTGCAGTATGCAAAATGACTTCATGTAAAAACTTGACTGAGGAAGAGGTAGAAGCCTATTTGGAAGAAGAGGATTTGGTAGGAGGAAGGTCATATTTCACCATTCACACAATTTCGATAAAGAGCCAAGAGGCTATTTTTTTCCGGTGGCGTAAATTTAGTTAAGGGGATAATAAATCCCTCATTATTTTAAAGCTGGATACAAAACTTGGAGATCGAAATCTATTAAAATCTAGGAGTTTCATGTTGAACAACTATCGGCGAGTTCAGCCATAAGTCAGCACCTGGGTAGTACAACACTAGGGCAACTCGGACCAAGGTGGAGCAAGTTCCATCACTATCCTTAATTTACGCCACCGGAAAAAAATAGCCTCTTGGCTCTTTATTGTAGTAATAATAATATATAGGTACACCGGTCTGGCAATTCGTATAGTAAGGGTATATGTAAGTTCAGTTCACTTAAACCTTGATATTATCCAGGTCTACCTACTCGCTGATGAGACCTCAATAAAGGTCAAAACCGGTCTGGGTAGTGACCCCTCTCCTCATAATGTAAAACAGTAATACATCTCCTAGGAGCTGCGTTTTACATTATGAAAAAATATTAAGGATAGTGATGGATCTTGCTCCACCTTTGCTCCGAGTTGCCCTAGTGTTGTACTACCCAGGTGTTGACTTATGCTTGGGCTCGCTGATAGTTCTTCGGCATGAAACTCTTAGATTTCGATCTCCAAGTTTCGTATCTGGCTTTAAAATAACGAGGGATTTATTATCCCCTTAACTTAACCACAGTTTCATTTCATTAAAGTTAATTACTGTGGTTATCGTGTAATTTATTATTTACAGAGAAAAATTTTCAGAGCAGGTGTCTGATGGTGAGAGAACTAGGGACCATCCTTGGAAAATTTTTGCTTGGAGAATGGTGAATGAGTGGAATAGAATACCAGTCAGTTGTGGGCATGAGCACCATGACTGATCATGAATGAGTGGTAAGTGAAATATGATAGATATTGAACATATATTGATAGCGCTAGTCACAATCTTTAGGGTCTCCCTCGATGAGTCTATGGATTCCTTGGGCAACTCCATAAAGATGAGAAGAATCATTGCAGGAGACCCATTATAAAAAATCTAGTCCTGACACCCTTGCTAACAATATGTGCAGGCCTACAGCAAGAGTACAAATGGAGGCCCATGTGCCAAATGTCTAAATATTTAAAAGTTGGCAAACTGTTAATAAAATATGTTCAGTATATGTTTACAGAAATTCATGATTTTTGTTTCGATTTTAGAGTGAGCCATGACAGTTAACATAATCCATATGCTTTATCCTCTTACCTTGACCATTGTACCTTCAGAATGACAAAATAATTGAAAAATATATCTAAAATTATGGTTTTTATATGACTGAAATTCAACAAATTATCAAAAGGTGACTGAATTTAAATGATTATTATATATGCCTAATTGTTCTGTTGTTGGTCTGGCAATGTTTAGATGAATAATAAACAAATACATGTAATTCATAAATTATATACTTATAACAACTATTGCAATAAGGCTGTTGCATAAACTGGAGAATCTGGGATTGGAATATAAACTATTGATTTGAATAACTGGGTAAACTGATGGGCAAATATCAGAACATGTATATGGGGATGGCATGAATCTATCAGATTTTAGGGGACCAGTGCCATGTCTCACTCAGGGACTATTCCTTAGTCCACTGTTATTCAATCTATACACAAATGATATTTGGAAGGGCATAACAGGACATTCAATTGTGTTTGCTGATGATGCACCCCTGACAGGTATGACAATCAGGGATGCTACCAATATGCAGCATTTATAGGATGATTTGAATAAGCTGGAACACTGAGCAAATGATAATGGCTCTCACTTCAACATTAGTAAGGATAAAATTATACACTTTTGTGTGACAAGACTAAATTGGGGGATTACATTATAAGAAAATGATGAGGCCACCGATCTTGGAGTTATGGTGGATTGGAAGCTGAAGTTCAAAGGTCACACTGAAAAAATTGCAAATACAGCTCAAATGATATTTGCAATATTGAAAAACATTGACATATAAGGATAAGAAGGCCTCTTTATACAGGCCTTGATATGACTGCACCCGGACTACTGCATGCAGATTTCTTCTCCTGGATTCAAAGGAAATAAAGGAGCTGTTGAAAGTGTGTAAAGAAGAGTAACAAAGATGATACCAAGATTATGGAATGTAGATTATGAAGACAGATTGCGAACTTAAGTGGACTGCAGACACTGGTAAACAGGAGAAGATGAATGATATGATAGTCCTATAAACTTCTGAAATAGTGTTACAGGTTATCATCTGATGAAATTTTTTGTTATAGGAAGATGGAAAGAGGAGAAGGTGCATCCTGAGAAGTTAAGTTTGCATGCAGTTGAGAGTTAGATTTTTCTCTTACAGAGCAGTAAGTGAGTGGAACAGTTTGCCTGTTGAAGTAGTCAGTGAATCTGATGTGAATGAGTTTAAAAGAAGGTAGCTTATGATCTAGATCTAATAATAATTATTAGTATTCCATAAAATTAATTTTTCTTGCCTTCATTTCAGAAAGTCACTAATTATGTTCTTATAATGAAGAGTTTAAATACAAAATTAATGACGGAAAATCTCATGTAAAAAGATTTTTTTAATAGTATAATTTTCGCCTGTGTCACAGGCATCTTCAGTGTTAAGCTGAAATTAAAGAATAACTGACAATTCCAAAAAGTCCCACCTAAGTAGCTAGTGTAAGATAACTAAAAAGGTCAATAAAATTAACTTCTTCTTCCTATCATGGAATTTAGGCCATGTGGCCTGTTCCGGTCTCATGCCATCTCTTTCTTGGTCTTCCGATTCTTCTTTTTCCACTTAATTTTGTATCTGTATAATATTTTTGGTGGTCTGTTGTTGTCCATTCGATTTAAATGTTCTAGCCATTTTTGTTTATACTGTCTTATGTAGTGATTAACTGGTTTTATTTTCAGGGATTGTAAGATTTCTTCATTTGTTTTGTGGTCCCACTTGGTATATCCAGCTGTTTTTCTGAGGAACTTCATTTCTGCTGTTTGAATTTGTTTTTCATCTTTCCTTTTCATGGTCCATGTTTCGCTTCCGGATGGCTTAAATATATTATTTATTATGCCATTTACTTTGACAAAGTTTGATATTTTAGTGTCTATGTCTATTTCTTCTTTGTATGATAGATCACATCCCAAGTATCTGAAAGTGTTTACTTGTTCTAGTATTTTATTATCTATCACTATTTTACTTCTTATTGGGTTTTCTCCTTTGAATGCCATTATTTTTGTGTTTTCTTTGGATATTGTCATATTATATTGCTTTAAGATATCATTTAATGATTTTAATGATCTTTGTAAGTCATCTGCTGATGTAGCTAATACTATTTGATCATCTGCAAATAGTAGCGTATCTATCTTCATTTGCAGGGTCATTTGTATACCAAATGGGTTATGCTGTTTCCAGATTGTTATTATTTCATTTATATATATATTCAAAAGCAGAGGTGAGAGGGTCCATCCTTGTCATACCCATCTTGATATATCTTTCTATTCTGAGGTGTGTTCTAATTTAACTGCTATTTTATTTCCTGTATATATTTCTTGAATACATTGTAAAAGTTGGTTTGGTATGTTTAAATCGGTTAATATTTTAAACAATTTTTGTCTACTAATTTTGTCAAAGGCTTTTTCATAATCAATAAACACCATGTGTGTTTCTTTTTGAAATTCTCTTCTCTTTTCTATTAATAATTTTAAAGTAAAAATTGGATCTATGCAGGATCGGCCTTTTTGGAAACGGTTTTGTTCTTCCAGTAATTTGTTTTCTACAATGCTGCTTAGTTTCTCTTTTAATATTCCTGCATATATTTTACATTCTGTATTCAGCAGGCTAATTCCCCTATAATTATTGCAATTGTCTTTATTTCCTTTTTTATAGATTGGGATAACCAGCGCTTTTTTCCAAGAGTTAGGGGTTTTTCCAGACATCCAAACCATATTAAAAAATTTCGTAAGTCTTTCATTAAATTTTTCACCTGCATTTTTGTATAGTTCTATATTTATATTGTCTTCTCCTGGCGTTTTCCTATTTTTCAGTTCTAACATTGTGATATTTTCAATTTGGTCATTCTTCGTCTTATAAAATTTTAATTCATTGTTCTCATCTGTCCAGAGATTTTGGAAATAGGTCACCCATTTTTCTAAATCTATTGTTTGTATTTTTATCTTTTCTTTTATTTCTTTATTCATGTATTTTATTACTTTATAGGTTTTGGGTTGTGGCTTAAATAAATCCTTTTCTAGTTCTGTTACGAAATTGTTCCATCTTTCTCTATGTTTTTTCCTTACTTCTCGTTTTGCAATTGCACTATTTCTTTTATACTCTATTTCTGCTTCTATTGTTTTGGAATTTAGCCATTTCTGGTAACTGTCCTTTTTTGTTTTTATTATATTTTCTATTTCTTTGTTTCAGTCTCGTAGTCCTAGTCCTCTTTTACTAATCCATTTGTGCTTTATTCCTAAGGTTTCTGTTGCTGCTTTTGTGAGAATTTGTTTCAAATTTTCCCATTCATCTTCTATGTCACTTGATTCATGTGTGGTTTCTGTTTTTAAGTTTGTGCATTTTTGATATTGTAGTCTAACTTGAGGATCCTGTAATGAAGAAATTTTGTAGCTTGGCTGGTAAGAATTTTCAATTCTATGTATTTTTAGCCACTTTGGTTTAAAACGAATTTTTGCTGATACCATATAATGATCAGAGTTTAATTCAAAGCCTCAATATGCTCTTACATCTAAAATTAACTCCACTAATTTAAAATTTGCGATAACACAGTCAATTACTGATTTGTATCCTCTGGCTGACCAAGTATATTTATGTATTTCCTTGTGATTAAACATTGAATTCATTATTCTCATATTATTATAAATGACAAAATTGCGCAAACTGCGACCATTTTGATTACATGTATCTTCGCCAAATTTACCTATGTTTGTTTTGTATTTTTTGTTTCCTATTTTGGCATTTAAGTCTCCTGCTCGCAGTAAATAGTCAGTTTTGTTTGTTTTATCTATGGCATTCTGTAATTCTTTATAAAATATATTACTGTCTTCTTCTTTTCCCTCTTCTGGTGCATATGCACCAATTATTGTTATGTGGCCTCTTAATGTCTTGAGTCTAATTTCTATTAGTCTTTCATTCAAATAGTTGTAATATACAATATTGTTCTTTAGGGATTTATGTACCATAATCATTATACCTGCCTTTGCTCTTTCTTCTTTTTTTACCCCACTGTAGATTTGTATATAGTTCTTTGTTTCTTTTGTACCTTTTTGTTTTTTCTTTGTTTCTGTTACTATACATATCTTTATGTTAGCTTGGTTTAGTTGTTTATCAAGTTTATCAATAAAATTAACTAAACAAATAAAATAAAATAAATAATATATACTGATGAGACCTCAATAAAGGTCGAAACCGGTCTGGATAGTGGCCCCTTGCCTTTAATGCATAGCATCATACATCTCCTCATGGAGATGGGCTTACTTTAAGGGTAAATATTAAGAATATCAATCAGAGCTTATTCCACCTTTACCACGAGTTGCACTACTTTGTGGATCACTTAGACTTGCACTACGTGCAGGTGCAAACTTGACTTATTTGTCTGTTTGCTTACTTGGGAAATGGAGTAAAACCAGGTTTAAAATAGCTTGGCATCTTTAACATATATTATACCCAATGTAAAAAACTTTCTACATATATATACATACAATAAAAAGTTAGGAAAGATTAGCGGATTTGTAAAGTACTATCTTCTCCCATAAAGGGGATAGACGTAAACCATCAGATCTGTTTAAGTTAAGAGAGTGGAGTAAAGTTTCACATGTTTCTTTATTAAGCCATTCTATGAGGAACCGACTTTTGTGAAGGACTCTTGTCTTTTCCAATGGACTCTATGTTTGGTTAAGATGGCATGTTCTGCAAGTCCAGACTGTTCAGCTTTAAGGTACTGAATATAAGACTGGTATTCTTCTAGTCGAATAGAGGCAGATCTTCCTGTTTGTCCGAAATAAGATAATCCACAAGAGCAAGGAATCTGGTAAACAACTGGATAATTAAGATGTGGAAGCTTGTCCTAAGGAGAAGGAAGAAAGGTGGAGATTTTTCTGACCAGTCGAAAGGCAACAAAAATATGCAGTGGTTTTAAAACTTTTGCAATATGTTCACTAATGCCGTGTACATAAGGGATAGGAATGCGTGTTATTTCTTCTGTATTTGAAGAGGAAGACATATTAAAACTATTCAAAGCTCTTTTGATGAAGGAATTCTTATATCCATTAGATTATTATTACGGGCGACTCCAGGGAGTCCTTAGACTCATCGAGGGATGCCCTAAACATCATGTCCACACAACTACACGACATTCTCACAGTATCTATCAAATGTCATAGCACCCACAACAGACTCTGGCAGCTTATTCCACTCATTTACCACTCCAAAAGTAAAGAACCCAGCTCACACCCTTGCTAACCACATTCTTGCCCAGCTTCCATTGGTGTCCCCTAGTTCTCCCACCACCAGTGCTGTTCTCAAAAATATCCTCTGAATTAATCCTATAGAAACCCTTTAGCAATTTGAATGTCTCAATCATATCTTCCCCTTTCCACCTATCAACCAATTTCTGCAACCCACAAATCTTCAACAAGACCAAGATATAGGTTGATTGATATGGTACAAAGTGCCTTAGACAATAAAAATATAAGATCTGATAATGTTGGAGTCTTGACAAGTAAGAGACTGATTTGGAGGAAAATTGTAGATAGGAAGTTAGTAATGATGTAATTTTTTTCATGTAGTACTATCATATCCTGTACACCCCTTGAGGGTACATGGCAGGAATATGATGATGATGATGACAAATCTTCAACCTGTTCTCATAAGGTTCATTCTATAGACCTGCTATCCTCTTGGTCACTCGCTTCTGGATCCTCTCCACCTCCTCCCCATCCAGAAGAGACCTAAGTGACCAAATCTTGGCACAGTAGTCGAGATGAGATCTTATCAAGCCTCGGTACAGAGGTACAATAACTTGCTTGTCTCTGCTCGTCAAAGTATTTTTCAACAACTAAGTGAGTTGATGAGCTGATTTAGCTACTTTTGCAATGTACTCCATAAACTTCACCTCCCTATCCACCAACACTCCCAAGTCCCTGGCCTCATCAATCTCCTGGAGTACAGTTCCACCAATGTGGTATACTGCTGCTAATCTTTTCACCCCAAAATGCATAACCTTACATTTTGTCACATTAAATTGACATTCATTCTCCTTAGCCCAGAACTCCAATCTATCCAAGTCGTCCTGCAAGATTTTGACATCTTCTGCATTCATTATTACCCTACTGGCCTCATCAATCTCCTGGAGTACAGTTCCACCAATGTGGTATACCGCTGCTAATCTTTTCACCCCAAAATGCATAATCTTACATTTTGTCACATTAATTCCAATCTATCCAAGTCGTCCTGCAAGATTTTGACATCTTCTGCATTCACTATTACCCTACCCAACTTTGCATCATCAGCGAACAAATGAACTGTTCTTCTTAGATCCTTCCCTATAACGTTAATGAACAAATTAAACAGCAGTGGTCCAAGAACAGAACCCTATGGCACACCACTAGTCACAGGCCATCTTTTGGACTATACTCCTGAATAAACTACTCTCTCATATCTCTCCATCAACCACCCACCTATCCATCTCACCAACCCTATATCCATTCCCATATGTTGCAGTTTACGAATTAGAATTCCATGTGGCATCCTGTCAAATGTCTTAGCCAGGTCCAGCAGTATCACTGTAAACCCATTACCCTTATCCAGTTCAGCCGTCACTGTGTTATAAAACTTGAGCAAGTTACTGAGGCATGATCTATCCTTCACAAAGCCATGCTGTCCCCCATACAGTATCTCATTTTCATCAATCCATTCCTGTATTTTTCCCATGACTACTTTCTCCAAGACCTTGACAACGATTCCTGATATGCTGATCGGTCGGTAATTTGCAACAGTAGTCTTGGAACCTCCTTTATGCAGTGGAACTATTTTCCCCTCTTTCCACACCTTCAGGACTAAACCAGACCCAAGACTCAGATTAAACATGGCCAAGGGCACTGATAATTCTTTAGCCGCTTCACGTAAGACCCATGCCACTATACCATCCAATCACACAGATGTATTTACATTAAGGTTCTGTAATAGACTATTCACCTCCACTTCATTCATCACAATTCCCGTATAAACTAATGGTTCCTTCATTTTTTCAATGTCACCACCTGGATGATATACTCTTGCAAAGTGCTTGCTCAGTAATTCCACTATATCGACTGATTCAGTGACCTTCTTACCCTCGGCATTCCTTAAAATCATTCTGCCGTGTACAGTTTTTTTTTTTTTGCTTGCAGCATATTGAAAGAAGCATGCTGTAAGAGATTGCCTGAAGAACAAAAGGAGTTGGCCCGATGAACCAGTGTTTTAATAGTTCCTGCCTTTTGACTGGGATGGCGATGAGATTCAGCATGGATATAATGGCCAGTATGAGTCTTCTTTCTATAGACTGAGAAATGTAGGTTACCATGTGGTTGGCGAAGAATTAGAAAATCTAAAAAGGCTAACTGCTTATTTGATTCTATTTCAAGGGTAAACTGGATTCTTGGATGAGTGCATTTAACTTAGTGAGAAAATGTTGAAGTTCATCAGAAGAGCCATTCCAAATAGCAAAAATGTCACTGACATATCTGAATGTTGTCAAAGGTACGTTTTACGAAATGTTCCATAAAGAAGTTGGAGATAGCGGGAGTAAGAGGATTGCCCATTGCTGTTCCTTCAATTTGTTGATACAACTTATTTTTAAAGGAAAAATAGCCAGAATGTATTACAAAATTAAATATTGTTACAATGTCTGAAGGAAATTCCTGTTGTAGTAATTCAATACTTTCAGATAAAGGAACATTTGTAAATAAAGAAACAGCATCCAAACTGATCATGATATCAGAAACGTCCAAATGAAGATCTGAAATTTTATTTTTGAAATCTAAAGTATTTTTTATATAAGTATCAGTTCTTCTAGTTGAGGAAGTGAGTAAATTTGATAAAAATTTGGAAATTTTGTAAGTGGGACAACCTATACAATCTACAACTAGCCTCAATGGAATGACTGGTTTATTAACTTTCAGAAGACCATACATTTTTGTTAGGAAAATTTATCGACCTTTTTGGTTATCTTACACTAGCTACTTAGGTGGCGCTTTTTGGAATTGTCAGTTATTGTTTAATTTCAGCTTAACATGTACTGAAGATGCCTGTGACACACAGGCGAAAATTATACTATTAAAAAAATCTTTTTACGTGAGATTTTCCGTCATTAATTTTGCATTTATATGTCTACTCACAGTATTCCCTTACTAAGAGTTAATGAAGACTTTCATATAATTTGTGTTCTACTTGACGGATGCCAAATAAGCCAATCCTTTTTTTTGTCACTGCAGATCTTAATCTTTTATTAATTTCAGTATGAAGAAACTACACTCTACTGAGGCAGTAACAACTGAAATTGTCAAGAAAATTCTTAAAGACATATGAAGAACCATGAATTTTCCATATCATGTTCGAACACTGTAATGGGATCACATATGATAAATTACCATTAATGCGAAAAATATTACAAAATATTTTATCATATAAATTGCTGTTACTGATATCCCAATTTTCACTATCTCTTAATCAATATCTAGATCTATCTAGTGTTTCTTAAGGTCCTCTTCTTTCAAATTCTTTAATGCTAAGATATTATAAAGAAAACAAAAAAATAATAGTTTAGTCTCTGTAGGAATTAGTTTTGGGATTACTTCTAAGTGAATATTCTTCTTTATAGTAATGCAAACATTTTCATTTCGTTGTTCTAATTTCATTATATTTTATTGGAAAGTCACTTCTGTTGTATATTTCACATGCAGTTTCTTTTGATTTAGAAAAGCATTTTCTATAATTTTTAAAAAATATTTTCAGGCCATGTAAAAGTTAAATATCCAAACTTAGATCCATTAGATTTTTTAAAGCTTCTGATAATGTTATGAGAGGAAGCAACAGATCCTACCAAATAACTCTGGATAGCACAAATTCAAAATTAATTTAATTTTCCACAAAGACTACAATTTGCTCTTTATTTGAGGATTATCTGTTGTTTCACTTAACTCTTCTAATTCATCTCGAATATTATTTACATTAAATATAACGGCTTTAATAGCATTTAGTGAGCATTCTAATCATTATGTCCGAGAGCGATGATGTGTTTCATCAAAATGTTCCATTTTTGGGCAGATCCAGAAAATATCATGTACATGTAGTTCCCGCCTTTACAAATTAATTGGTTCCTAGCAATCATTCATAAATTGGGATACTATTTGCCTTAGAAATGATACTATAAGTGAGAGTTACATTCATAAGAAGGAATATATAAAATGAATATTAAATGATAAGAAAATACTTGACTGGCCAAAGATTTACATATTTAAAAAATAACATAAGAAAAATTTTAAATTAAAAGAGATTTAAAAAAATAAATAAATAATTAGCCCATTTCTATATAACCAGAAGAATCAGCAGCCATCAAGGTAGTATGAGATATATTACGAAGCTTCGGTGCATCTTTTTTTTTTCTTTTTTTTCAAAGAAGACCTCTAGTGCCATCTGCTTCATTGACTTTCGCTTCTTTTTGTTTAAAATAGCTCAATAGCAAGCAGAAGCATTATTCATTTTGCAAGAAAATTTACTAAATTGTTCAAAGCCTGAATCTTGTGATTCAAACATTACTTGAGCATTTTTGAGAAGTTTAAATGCTTCTTCTAGGCCTTTTAAAGTGAAAAACCAAGTTGGAGCTTTATATTCATTATCTTCTTCATTTCTTTCTTTCCTCTAATTTAAGGAAATAATTGGGTGAGAGTTCCATAATGTGAGACTGAAGCAAACTCATTAACATCACCTTCCAAAACTTCCATTTTCAACTTGTTAGCCATACCACAAGTAGCAATAAAATATCAATTGAAAAAGGTGTATCACAAGGAGACTATCACCCAAAATCTTTACAGCAGTCCTTCAAGAAATATTTATTAATATAAACTAGACAAACCTTGGCATAAAAATTAATAACAGAAAACTTAACACATCTAAGATATGCAGATGATATCGTAATTTTTGCAAACACTCCAGAAGACCTTAATATAATGATAGAAGACCTATATCATGAAAGCAGAAAAGTCAGTCTAAAAATAAACAGAGAAAAAACTAAAATCATGTTTAAATCATTTTGTAACACCAAAAAATATAATAATAGAAAACAATTTCTTGGAAAGAGTTTCTTCATATACATACTTAGGTCATCTCATTGATCTAAACTGTGGATTCCAAAAGGAAATAAATAGGAGAGTTCGACTTGCCTGAGACGCATTCAAAAAATTGAAAAGCATTTTTCAAAACAATGATGTCCCACTCTGTTTAAAAAGGAAGGCATTTAACCAGTGTATACTTCCATTCATCACATATGGTTGTGAAACTTGGTCACTAACAAAAGCACTGGCAAATAAACTAACAACTCAAAGAAAAATAGAGATTGATGCTAGGCATCACATTAAAAGATAAGAAGCGAAACACCTGGATAAGAAGCCAGACTGACATCATTCTTCACCATAAGCGACTAAAATGAAAATGGGCTGGACATCTATCTAGAAGAGAAGATGACAATGGATCACCATACTAATGAACTGGATTCCAAAAGAGGAGAAACGAGGCCAAGGACATCCTAAAAGAAGGTGGAGTTATGAACTGTCAAATTTTGTTAGGAAAAATTGGTCAACCATTGCCAAGAACAGAGAAAGGTGGAAAAAATTGGAGGAGGCCTTCATCCAGCAGTGGACAGAAAATGGTTGAAGAGAAGAAGCCATACCTAAATATGACTAACCAGTTACAAATGGAAGTTTGGAAGGTGAGGTTAATGAGTTACTTCAATCTCACACTATGGAACTCTCACCCAATCTAAGATCGCTTGAGTTTCAGAATTCACAATCTTTGTTTGGTTTTCAAAGCCTTCGAAATTATCATTAAACTGAGGATAAAGTTTATGCCATACTTCTTTCATAGTTTTTTCGGAAACTTTATGCCAGGCACTCTGCATTACCTGAACTGAACTTAAAATGAATCTTTTCCAAAACTCTAGAAAAGTTTCCATCTTTATCAGTTGCTTCTATTAACATTCCAAGGCTTGGGAATGACTGAAGCTTGTTCTAGCTGTTCATTACGTCATTACATACTGCGTAATTCCCTATACATGCCCTAATCGCCTTTGCTGCACACAATTTATAATAAAAAATTTTTAACCAACAAATTCATAAAGCAGGAATTCGTAAAGTGAGAACTAATCTTTGAATTATAACAAAGAATATCATTGCTATTGGTGGTTGACACCATGTCTCTTAATCTCATATTCAAACTATGCACCATACATGGCAGAAAGTTAACTCAAAATCTCTACTTAATCCAACAGATGTAAAACCAATGAAATACTCAGAAGTTTTTCCACTTGGCATCTTTAATTTATACTATAAATTAAAGATGCCAAGAAATTATGTTCTTGATTTAATCCTTTATCCAACTGCAAGCAAAGTTTGCACCTCAAGTCTTGGTACTTCTGGGTCTAGCTTCCACCGATGAGACCTCAATAAAGGTCGAAACGGGTCTAGGTAGTGACCCTTCCCATAATGCACAGCATTATACATGTCCGTAAGGATATGTGCTTTGCATTATGGGATACTAAGGAAAGTGATGTGAAGTCATTAGCCTCTATATATGAGTTGTCCACTCCTGAAGTTACTGCAGGTGCAAACTTTGTTTGCTTATATTTAGATAAAGTATTATACTATTAAATATAATTTCTTGGCATCTTTAATTTACAATGAAATACATTGATTTTGACTTCCTGGTTTTCTTCATTTGGTAGTTCAATAATATTATAATAAATGTCAACATGATTTTTGTTCCTGGTACAATCTTTTTTTTTTTTTTTTTTGATTACCCAATGTAGCTCCCCCATAGTTCAGATTCTGTATAAACCTATCATTATTAGGTTTTTTTCTGATAGTAGATTACATAGTTATTTTCCTGGTAGTGTTGGGACGTATCCAGGAGGTTTTCAGTAAATGATTAGCCATTGGTGTGGAGTTATCTCTGGTGGTTTTATGTTGTTGGTTCTGCCTCATCTAATTTTCTCTGAAGTGACTAGCTTTTCCAGCTAGTTTTGGTTTTCAGTAAATGATTAGCCATTTGGTGTGGAGTTATCTCTGGTGGTTTGTATGTTGTTGGTTCTGCCTCACCTAATTTTCTCTGAAGTGACCAGCTTTTCCAGTTAGTTTTGGTGAAGTCAAGTTCATGGATGGTAGATCCATCTATCCTTTCTGTTTTTGTCGAGCACTGCTATGAGCTCCTTAGCAGTTGGGTCTTCAGTTTCTTCATATTTGGCTAAAAGTTTCCGTTTCCTTGCTCCAGCATGGGATATACTGTTTTCTGTAGCCTCTGGGAATAGAGGCTTTGGCTGCAGTTTTGATTACTTTAACAAATCTGGGGTAGCTATTAAGGGCGGGCAGTATTGCTATAATGATTTGTTCAGCTTGTTTCTCAAATACATTCCAGTTGGATCTGCAAAGGTTCCATCTAGCAATTGCTGTGCCACCGATGAATTCGGATTGATGTGCATGTCTCTATTAGTGTAGGACAGTGCTGGCTGTCAGAGAATCTGTTGAGGATGGTATTTTGGTTGTTGGAAGAGGGTGGTCTTCAGAGCCTTTAGAGACTATGCACAGATCTGGAGTGAAGATTCTGTTCCATACTTAGTCCTATGTTTAAGGAACAGATCTTGAGAGAGCGTTGTTTAGGGGACTGTAACTTATTTTTCGTAGCTTGCCCTACTCCCCCAAACAAGCAATGCAATCCTTGTCATTCCTGGCGATGATTCAAGCCAGCATGGAGTTTTGTGTATTTTATCATTAATCATTATTTTAATTTCGGTTGCGTATCTTAACATATTACAGATCTTCAAGAATCTAACTGCAATTTGCATGATGATTCCATGATAAAAAGAGAGCTTGAAAGGATTCTGATGAAATTGTATTTCCCTAGAGCTGAGAAGGTTGTCAGCAATGCTGTGGGGATGCAGAGAGGAAAGATGAAAGAGAATCTAGTAGGTGACAGGTCTTCAAGAATCTAACCAAATTAAATAATTGCAACAATGCATTTGATGTGTAAACAAATAATAAAAATACTAAATGTATGAAAACAGAGCAAGGAAATGGTAAATGAAGTGCATTCTCATTTGAAAACCTACAGAACAAGTGAAACATTCTGGCTATTTAAACAACAGTTTTCATGTCTAACTTGTCCACTTCACGGAAAACAGATCTATATGATGGTAAGTCAATGAACTGAATTATACTGAAGCAAATGAAAAATCAGCCAAAAATGATCAAACAACATGTTTAATCATTTCAATATTTCATCACAGTCACAGAGACATCTTCAGGAATACAATGTTAAAATTGTAATAACACACACAAAAATACACAAGAAACAATAAGTAGAAGAAATGAGATTAGAATAAAGACTGAAGTCTTATGAGGGGATGCCTTCTATGGGTGCTGTTGGCCAGCCTTAGATGTTGGGCAGGAGGTCTAAGAATTAAAGTTTCCCAAATTTTGGGAATTTTAATACAACCATGTTTAATAAAATTAGGCTGATTTTTCTGGTACACTTTCTTAAAAGTCTTTCATCTTTGTATTTGCATGGAGCATGGTGATTTTCTTCCATTTGATTCTGTACACAATATCTAAAGCACAGTCTGCTATACCTGACTGACCACAATTAGTGGCATATGTATTTTTTGTGTTCTTCTGGGCAGATTTCCCAAGTATGATGATAACGTGATAAGTTGCAAGAACAGGGAATCTTGTTAACACCTGGAATAGAGAGAGGAGGAAGTGGATCCTTAGGAGAGCAGAGAAGGGAAGCCAGCTTCAAAAGAGATTTGAAAACAGGGCAGAGATTGTATTTCTTCAAAAGTTCAGGCCAGTTTTTCTGAAGTGACCCAGATATAGGGAACAATAATGGCACTACTGTAGTCTTTCGGTTGAGAAGGATATGAGGAGGTGGAAGGGACAAATAATTTGAGAATATTTTCAATATATCTTTTCAATACATCATCAATATATCTTAACCAAACAGAAGGTTTCAGATTGGCAGTATTTAAAAGAAAACTTAGGGAATTAGTAATAAATGCATAAAGAAATAAATAAAATAAATCCTGCAGGTTGACACAGGACATCTGGTATGCTGTGTTACTTGGACTCTTGGTTTCCATAATCAGGAAATTTTTACCAAGATAAATAAAAAGTGAAATAAAAAGATGAAGATGGAAATGGATTAGACATGTACTGAGAATGGAAAGAGAATAGATTCTAAGGGGTAACTTTGACATGGTTCATAGAAGAAAAAAGGAAAAGAGGAAGGCCTAAACTGTCCCTGTCAGGTGTCTTCTCCCTCCAAGAGATTGACTGCCATGTGTCTCTACCATGTCCTATTCTGCACCTCTCTGCTGCATTCCTCATATGAGTGAGTGAGTGAGTGAGAGAGAGAGAGAGAGAGAGAGAGAGAGAGAGAGAGAGAGAGAGAGAGAGAGAGAGAGAGAGAGAGAAATACAGTCTTCTATATTTTTCATCCACTCCAGTCTTTGTCTTCCTCTCCTTCTCTTTCCCCTCAACAGTTCCTTCGAGAGGTGTCCTTTGTAGGCAATTAGGTCTCAGAATATGTCTGAAACAGCTGACTTTTCTTTTTAATATCTTTTATCAGGCTCCTGTTTACACCTACCATCTCTAGTACCTCTTCATTTGTCTTTTTGTTCTTCCATCATATTCTCATAATTCTTTGCAGCATCCACATTTCAAAGGCCTCCAGTTTTTTCACATTCAGATTGGAGAGTGGCAATGTCTTTACTCCCTATAATAATATGGACCATAGGAAACATTTAGAGATTCCTAGTCTTGTTTTCAGATTTAATTCTCTAGATCAGTAGATTTTTCATATTGTTTGAAAGTTGATCTTACAATTTCAATCCTTTTTCTAATTTCATCTTCTGTCCTGCTCTGTGATCAAGTGTCTGAAGTATAACTCATAAATATAAATGAATGAACATTATTAGTTTATGACACCAGTCATGACTCAAAATGAAATAAAAGTTTATTTATGACTCAAAATAAAATAAAAGTATATTTATAACTGCATTCTTCATGTGAATAAAAAGTAACCATTCAAATTCTCAGAGATATTTTCATGAACATTGAAATTATCATGATTTTTATCTTTTTAAATATTTTAAAAAAAGGATTGAAATTGTAAGATCAACTTTCAAACAATATGAAAAATCTACTGATCTAGAGAATTAAATCTGAAAACAAGACTAGGAATCTCCAAATGTTTTCTATGGTCCATATTATTATTAGCGCCTCCGTAGCGCAATTGGAAGAACGACAGTACATTGCGCCCTTCGATTGGAATAGGCCTAAGTTCAATTCTCGTCGCGACGGGAGGAATCTTTATCTGGTCGATTTCAATCGATGGTGAGTTAGCCGATCTCATACGGAGGTAGCAGGGTTTTTTTCTCCCGGAAACTCGGGTTTTTCATCCCGCATACATACAAATCGGCCCTTCAGAACACACGCAATTTACAGACAAAAAATACTAGTTGTGGTGGTGTTGGAGGTGGGCGGTAGATGGCGTTGATTCGTAGTAGAGGTAAGGTGTAGAGATAGTTGAAGATGTCCTCCCACGATGAGTCTTCGGACTCCTTGGAGGTATCAGGAATAATAATAAAGTTGAAACTGAGGCCATACTATTCGCTATACTTGAGGGTTTCATCTAGAAGAACCATGTCATCTGCATATCTCAGGTTATTAATATTTCTGACCCCTATAGTGATTCCTTTGAGGTTACTAATTTTATTAAATATTTCTTGTGTACAGGTTAAAGAGAAATGGAGACAAGACACAGCCTTGTCTCATACCTTTCTGAACTGGGAATTCTTTTGAGGTCTCTCTATTTATTCTCAAAGATGCAGTCTGTTCCTAGTAAAGATTAGTTATTAGCCTAATGTCTTTTGCGTCCATGCCTATTTTTGAAAGGATTTCAGGCCTAAACTAACTTGGCAGAAAATGAGAGAAAAAGAAAGGGGAATGGTTGGTTGGAAGAACAGCAGAATTAGCTACAAAATACAGAGTTAACTGGATGAGACGGATCTCAGCCTTAAATAGCACAGAGAATAAGGCAGGTATATATATATATATATATATATCATAAGACCAAACTATTGCCAAAGACACTCACTAATTCAAGAACAAAATCTTGTTGGTATCAAGTCATTTCACAATATATATTTTTTATTTTATTTATTTATTTATTTATTTTGCAGTAATATAAATGAATGAACATTATTAATTTATGGCACCAGTCATGACTCAAAATGAAATAAAAGTATATTTATAACTACATTCTTCATGTGAACAGAAAGTAACCATTCAAATTCTCAGATATTTTCATTTAAAAACAAAACATTTAAAGTTAAAGAATCAACTGATTCATGTTTAAAATAAATAGTTTTAAAAATTTTTGAAGCTTACAAACATTACAGCTCCTAAAAATGAATCCAGATCAACTGTCTCCACTATTTCTCCCATATTGGCTGTAATTATCCCAACAGCCAATTTCCCCCAACTGGTTATTGGAATAATTAAATAGTTGAAATTATAGCTAAGAAGGCCAGTATATTATATCTGCTAAATATATGTGTATGTGTGTTCTCTAGCTGTCTTATCTGCTTTGTAGAGGGGAAGAGGAGAACAGGATCCAGGTTCTCAACAAGAAAAATTCTGCAATCTCCATAAGAGACTTCCACTACAACTGAAAAACAATGACAGATTCTTACAGGGGAAAACTTCATTCATAGAATTTTCACCTATCAAACTGTATGTTAATGCAAAAAGTGGAATAAAGGCACAAAGAAGCATCAAACAATGCAGCCATAAAATCATTAATTTAACAGAAGCTGTATGGAATAATAAGTCCTAATACAATGCAGTTAAAAACAAAAGCCCTTAGATAAGGTTGGTCGATTGGTAGAGCCTTTGCTACTACTAATGGTTCACGCAAAAAGTTAAACAAGTTTGAGCACAGTTAGTAGTTGGAAGGGGTTCAATCGTTCGATACTGTTGGCACACTCTCCCTCGAAGAGTTTTTGGACTCCCTGGAGGTGTCACATAATAATAATAATAAGCATTGTTAACTGGGATAAATGCAGTTCATCAGAATTTTGATTTTAATATTATTATTATTATTATTATTATTTGTCACCTCCAGGGAGTTCAAAGACTCATCGAGGGAGGGCATCTACTCTACAACTCTGCTTCCACCACTCACAATCCACCAACTGACCGCAATTACACCAACGCCATCTACTGCCAACCACCACCACCACCACCACTAATATTACCACACACAATCACAAATATCCATGCCCATGGTGGGATTCGAACCTGCAGCCTCTTGACTGGAGAGCTGACAAGCTAACCACTTGGCCAGCCAGGCTGGCAATATATATATATATAGTGACTTCACACACACAAAAGGACATGAAACCTACACAGTCCTGCCATACATACATACTGTTACAACTTCTGCATAGGCCTGTGCTGCACACAGAATTGTGTTAGCCTAGCTAAATTAGTCACACTGTGCACAGCCAACATTCACATGTTTATCAGTACAAGAGAGTTGTCTAGTTGTATGAGTTCACATGCAGTGGAGAGATTATGAGAACATGTAGCTGTAATAGCACTTAACAAGGTTGGAATGCAGCCACCTGTTATTTTCAACATGCTAAAACCACTCAGAATCAGGAGGATATTTGTGTTTATCTGGACTATTAAACTGTTATAATGATACAGAAAACATAACTGACTGCCAAAGACCAGGTCGACCACACTGTGTTAGGATGCATCAGCTTCTGAGGGCTATGCAGGCATATCTCTGCTGTAATCCTGTGAGAATGCAAAAAGTGATGTCGCGAGAGATGAACATTTCACAGAGAATGATATGACATGTATTAACTGATGACCTGGGATCATTCTACTAGTGTATCAGACGTGCTGAAACCTATGGTACAACTCCTGAACAGCACCTCTGGAGCTGCCCCAGTTAATCACACTCAAAGAGCTGTATTCAATAAATTAAAGTAGAAAACAGCTAAATGAAGTTTTCCTTTCTTTCATGTAATAAATCATTTGAGATATACATATGTACCGATTGTGATTTAGCTTTTAAATTTTGTACTTTATCATGGACTTAATAAAAATATTATAACTGGTACAAAATTATTTTTCACTGGCACTTCTTTGCAACTTCTTTTTTTTTTTTTTGGAAATTTTTTTATTTATTGGAAAGTTAATAGTGCTTATTATATTAGATTTATGGCATCAACTACCATTCTGAGTTGTTGAACAGTTGATGAAATAAACGTTATCTGATTACCATAATACTACTGGTCCTTAAATTTTTGAATGCGTTTATTTATTACTATGAACCTTTCAGTATATACATTTCAGAAGGATTTTATACAGCTCGAGTAATCTCATTTGGCGAAAACACTAATGGCCAAATGAGAAAGGTGGGGGGGGGGAGGCGTTTACAGTACCTGCTGAGAACTAAGGGCAAGTTACATCCCTCTAGTTATAAAATTAGCTATATAAAATAAATTAACAGTATTTCATCGACAAAGAGTTAAAATGAATGAGATTGCAAGAAATGAAGTTGTTAGAGAAGAAACCTGAAACGTGATGCGGGGGATCAGGAAAATAAAAGTGGCAAAGTAATCAATAAATTCGATGCACGATTTTTCAAATTACAGTTATTGAAACAGCAATAGGTGATTCAACGCACAATTTAACAACAAACTCTGGGCAACCTACTAAAAAAACAGCAAAAAATAATTTATTCGTGAAACATTACAGAGCACAAATTCATTCTACTGATACAAATAACACATTTTCAAGATGCATAGCTAAGTTCAGGTTGCATACTGATAAATTAAAACAGTGTCAAAATACTGATTAACCAGATGAAACGTAATGTAATAATAAAATTACATGTAATCTTGTAGTGGGAAAGATATTCAACCTCTGATCGATCCAGTTTTGATTCAATCAGCTAGTTACGCTAAAACTCACCTCCGAGAAATTTCCTCCACAGTATTTTTGAGCCTGAGGAATGTGAAAGATTTCATCCATATAAGGATTGGGTTGCATTTTATAAGTGATGTAGAAAATCCACAGTGAAATACCAACATATATCGACAGTACTAAGGTAAACAGAATCACGTGTTGGTGCCCCATAACCGCCATTATTAGACGCTTAACCCGTTTCAACAGCTTCTCCAAAGTACATTTTGCTTTTACTTTTTTTTTTTTTTTTTTTTAATTCTCTCAATCTCTTTTTCTTCCTAGGTAATAGCACCACTACCACCTAGTCTGGAATGGAAACAACTTTACCTTACCTGTTTTATCTAATCTACGTTGTGAGTCTAGTTTAAGAGTCAATATAACATAATATAAAGTTTACATTATTATTAATCTCCTATCAACAATTTTCCTCCAAATCAGTTTATTATTAGTGAACACTCCAATATTCTCATATCTAACATTTCGTGCTTCTAAGGCACTGCAGACCGAATTAATTCTCCTACTCCTTGACAAAGGATAGCAAAACATTTGTTTTGCTATCCTTTCTTCACCCATTCTATTTAAGTGGCCATACCACCTTGTATCAACTCTACTGACACACTCTTGAATGCTAATAATGTCAAGTTCCTTTCTAATAACTTCGTTTTTAATATGATTCTAACATTGATACCATTGGTTCACTTCCATAATTTTTCGCAGAACCATCATCTATCTACGATCTGTAGTCTTTGATCAAGTACTTTATTTCTAATCCAACTCTCAGATTCATAATTTAATACTAGTTTAAACATTGTTTCGTATACTGCTAGTTTGGAGTTTTGGCTAATTCCTCTCTTATTCCATATAAATTTATTCAGCTGGCTATCCACCATACAGCTTTAATTATTCTGTTGTCTATTTCTAGAGTTATCCTACCATCCTCACTAAAAACTGTGCCTTAAATAGCTGAAATGTTTTACTTGTTCTATGGGATCTCCATTCAGAATACAACTGAAGATTTCTATGCTCCTGACTATTTTAATAGGTTTGATATCTTTATTGCTGATTTTCAGAATTTTCAAATTTGTTACCGCTGTTATTCAATTTAGTTATTGAAACCTGGAGACTGGAGCCTGTGTAACTCAGTGGATGTGGCGTTTGCACAAAACGGCGCTTGACCACACGAAGGAAGACTTCTTGGTTTCGTATCTAGTCAGCGACTAGAAGAAATTTTTCTAAGCTTTTTTCAACCGATTCCCGAGACAGTCGATCTCTGGCACGGGCACGTGGGTTTATTCTCCCGGAAACTCGGATTTTTCGTCCCATACACTCAAGAAATTCGACCGTAGAACCCACATTATTTCAGACATTAAATACGAGTGTTGGGGTTAGGGACCACGAGATGGCGGCACCTGTTGAGCCATCTCTCTCTCTCTCTCTCCACTGTGTGCCACTTAATTAGTGGTAGCCTTGGGCAAGCTATCTCTGATTGGGTACCAGTGGAGATTGAACTGTCCACTCAGTCTCCAAAAGTTAGATAGGGCTAAAAACGGTCTCGCCTACTCCCTATATACGGGAATAAAAAGGCGTTAGCTGATTTTATTTTATTTTTTTTTTGAACCTGGAGACTTGCACTGGATGTGTTCAGGAGTCATCATAGAGCCAAACTTTAAATCGCCGATTCTAATATTAGGCTTGATTCCACTTTCTTTCATGATGTGACCCATATAGATCAGTGGGTCTTAACCTTTTTAGTGATCGGTACCCCCTTGAATCTAAAAATAAGTTCTCGCACCCCCTTGAAAAATGTGTTTCTATTTCTTTATTTAGGAAATTACATCTATTGCAAGATAATTTATTTAGTGAAAAATAAACACATACATTTACATATACATATAAAACAATAATTCAATTTTTAATGACTATGTTTATTCATATTAATACTTTTGAAGCGAGGCTCTTTATTTGAAAGAGCCACGCGTAAGTCATCACTTGCATTTAAGCGATTTATGGCTTTTGTTTTTATGTGCAAAAGTGATGAAAATCCCATTTCACACAGTTAGGTGGTGGCAAATGGTAAAAGTGTCTGCAATGCTACTTTTGCCAGCTGTGGATAAAGTTCTAACTGTGTACACCAGAATTGTTCTAAGTCCAGTTTATCAAATTCTATTTGAATACGTGCATTGGTTCGTATTTCAATAAGATCATCTTTTATTAAATAGCTGTCATCCATCGAATCTGGGTCAAAATTTAGAAACTTCTCTCGCATCCCCGGAAATGCTTTCTCAAACCCCCAGGGGTGCACATACCTTAGGTTAAGAGCCACTGATATAGATGATGAATAACAGTGGAGTTAATGTGCATACTTGTCTTACCCCTGATTTTATATCAAACTATCTTCCTGTATTTACTTCAATTCTAACTGCTTACTGAAAATTTAAATAGAGGCTATGTATTACTCTGTAATCACTACTAACCGCTTACAGAGCAATAAATAGTCTATGTTTAAATTTTAAATTGAAGGATGGTTTGATGTAAGATCAGGGGTAAGACTTGGATTCACATTATCTTCACTCTTATTTATCATCTATATGGATCATATTATGAAAGAAAGTGGCATCAGGTCTGATATATTATGATTATAATCCTAGTATCCCATGGAGTCATCTAGGAATAGTATTAGAATTGGAGAATGTTCCATTAATTCCATATAACAGTAATGTTTTGAAAACTTCTTCTCTGAGCACCTTCGTGTATGCTTTTACGGATTTATAAAACTTAAGTATAGATCTTTATCATATCGCCATGTTTTTTCAACTATTTGTTGTAAAGTGAAAATCTATTTTTGACAACCTCTGTTTTCCTTGAACCCAGCTTGTTCTTCTCAAAGTTTCTCTTCCACAATTTTTCTCAACCTCTTTTCGCTTATCCAGGAGCTTGTGCAGCTCAGTGGTGTGGCGTTTGGACACCACAGCTCTTGACAAAGGAAGACTTTGTTTCGAATCTAGTCAAAGACTAGAGCCTTTTTTTCGACCGGTTCCCGAGTTAGTCGATCTCTGGCACGGGCAAGCGGGCTTTTTTCTTCCCGTAAAATCGACGGTAGAACCCACACTATTTTCAGACATTAAATATATTGTGTTAGGGTTAGGGACCACGAGGTCGCGGCATTTGTTGAGCCGTCTCTCTTCACTGAGTGCTGCTTATTTAGAAATAGCCTTGGGCCAGCTGTCTCTGATTGGGTACCAGTGGAGATTGAACCGCCCACTCAGTCTCCAAAAGTTAGATGGGGCTTAAACAGCCTCGCCTACTTTCTATACGAGATAAAGGCGTTAGCTGATTTTTTTTTTCTTTTCAAATATGTTTGCATAACTTTTACCTGGAAGACTTAGTATTGAAATTTCTCTATAATTTTCACATTCAGTTTTATTCCATGTTTTATAGATGAGTTCTACGAGGGTTCCAATCATTGGGAATTCGAATTTCTGACCAGGCCCTCTGAATCATGCAGTATAGCCACTGCAAAACTTTTTTTTATATACCTCCATACTTAAGCATTTCTGGTCGAAATCATCTACTTGGCTGCCTTTCCACATTTCAAGTTTATGATGGCTTTTCTACCTCAAGAATTCATATGTACTTTTCTTTGCATTCCTGTTTCAAATTTTCTAGTTTGGTTCAGTCACTGCTTTCAAAACAGTCTTTCAAAGTAATTACTCCAGAGATCTAAGATATCGTTATCTTTACTTTTCATGTCACCTCAATTATCTTTGATTCCCTTTAGTTTCCTCCATTTCTAAGCTCTTCAATAGTCTCCAGAACATTTTGCCACCTTCCTGATATTTATTTTCTATATTTTTACCAAAGTCTTCCCATGACTTTTGTTCCACTTATACACAAAGCTTAACTCTCACATTTTTATCTGAATTATTTAGGGCATCTACCGGTTTATTTGCTAGGAACTTTTAGTATGCTTTTTTCTTCTCCTGGACTGTTTCTTTGACTTCTTATGCCCATCATCGTGTTTTTATTTTTCTATCATTGCAGACAACTTAACGGCATTCCTCACTAGCTGAAACAATCAGCGCCTTCTTCAGAGTTTGCCACTGACACTCCAACGTTTGGTTCTTTTCAATTTTTTATTATTTTTTATTCAATAATGTTTGTATATAGTGGAGTCTATAATTTACTTGTAAAAGCTGCTCAACTTTAATTCTTTTTAAAAATCCCTTACATAGGTCTTTTCAATGTGATATCCATTTTTATCCTACTTAATAGTAAGTGATGAACACTTCAATTTCAAATCTTCTGTATGCTCTTGTATCCTGAATAACCATGTGGATATCACTATCAACAATGACATAGTCAACGAGACTTTTCTTACTGCACATCTTTATTTTGAAACATTATGTTAGTAATGACTTGTCCATGTCCTGAGCAGAAGTTTAGTAAATACTAGCCATTATTATTATCTTTGTCCTTTTCTCCAAATTTTCCCAAAATGTTACTATATGCATGGTGAGAGTCACTTTCTACTCTGCTGTTCAGATCGCCCATAAGAACCACTTTTTCGATTTTTTTTTTTTTTTTTTGTGCTGCCTGTTCTAATGACTCAAAAACTTCCTCCGCTTCTTTCTTGGAAGAACCTTTTGTGGGACCATAAGCACAAATGAGTTCATTGTGTATGTCCCTATCTTGAAGTTCACCCATATAACGATACTTGAAACTGCCTTCCAATCAAAGCGTTTTTCTTGATTTATGACATTGAATGCTATCGCTACTCCTTCCTTTCCTTTAATCATTGCCTTAAAATAACGTCCTATACTTATTACTTAGTAAAATTTCACACGTTGTCTTCTTTGTTCAGTAATGGAATTATGTCCGTGTGGTACCATTCCAAATCTTCAAGTTCGATATCCTTTCCATTAATATTCCTCACATGGATGATTCCTCTCTTCAGTTCTTCTGATGTTTGGTTTATTTTTCTTCTTGTAGATGTTGAGTTCGAGATGCTGACTTTTCACTGTTTGCCCTAGTTCCCTGATAAAAGTAACAGGATTGTTTAACCAGTTGATACTCCAGCCTGCATGAAATCTCATCATATTGTACCATCATATGCATTTGTGGTTTAAGCCAATAGAGTGTACAATTTGGTCAGCTATGTCCCAAATTGTCAGCCCACACGCGTTCGTTCAGTACCCAGTGTATAGCTACTAGCAGGGTGCACCACATGAAGGTGAGGTTTTGACATTGTTTCAGAAGCCACAGTCGGTACTCCGTATTCCTAAAAGGAGATGTGGGGGTCACCTCCCAGTTACTTGGATTTGACCATTAAGCGACCCCTAATATAATATAATATAATATAATATAATATAATATAATATAATATAATATAATATAATATAATATAATATTGACAGATTACAGAAATTGTTTGATGGTGCTGAGGAGGGGATATGATAGAAATATTTAAGTTATTAAACGGGTTTTATGGGATTGATGCAAGAGAAATATTTCAACAGCTGGTTAGAGGTTGAAGAACAAGAGATTATTCATGGAAATTAAGTAAGAGTGTGGTTAACAAAGGTGTGAGGACCAGATTTTTTTACTTGGAGGGTGGTGAATGAATGAAATGCATTGCGTGACTCAGTTTTTGATGCTTCGTCTGTCAAAGAGTACAAGAAGATTTATGATAGTATTATGTGGATAGAGTTTGGGTCTCCCACGAAGAGTCTACTGACTCCATTATTATTATTATTATTATTTATTTATTTTATTTATTTATTTATTTATTATTATTTTTTTTATGTCTCAGATGAATTGCATACATAGTTGCTGTAGTAATTATATATATATAATATTTATAACGCATTACAATTGTGAATAACATACTTGCAAGTTAATAATTTTCTTCCTTGCAGCTTAGCAGAGCTTATCTGAGGAAGATAATAGATGATAGAGGGTGGTTTCATGGTTATGTTCCTATACTGGTCACAAGCCAGGTGTTGATTTTACTGTTTGTTGGTACGTCCTTGGAAGACTTCGACTGCTATTACAGTTTAACTTTTTTTTTCTTTTTTTTGTGCAAATAGGGTTGGATTAAGACATGGTGTGTTTGTTTCTCTGTGTTCTTGTAGTGATAGTTTTTGAGAGGGGGGGTTTGTCATAGGTGTGTGTGTGTGTGTGCATGTGTGGTGGTGGGGGGGAGAGAAACAGGAATTGCTCTAATTTTCATTCTCACTATAATATTTATATAGTGCCTGTTTCAGCGCTCTGTATGTTCCTAGGTTTCTGTTGTCAAACGGCAGTTTGTTTATCATGTCAGGTACGTAGAAGTTTCGGGTGGCATTGCCGTAGTGATTGTTGTACGTATATGTTATGTAGTTTGTTGACTGCGGTCTTGTTATTTGATATCTTGTTCTGGTTACTCTATATGTTGGGCTGTAGTAGTGTTTTAACATGACTGTGCAGTGGCATAAGTGTTTCACCTTAAATATTTTGTGTTTTGTCCGTGCTTCCTGCATAAGAGTGGGTTGTTCCCAGAATATCAGTTTTATCATTTTATCTTGCAACCATTATAGCCTGTTAAGTCTGTAGTCTGCACAGAATGCGTATAATGTGATTGCATATCTTAAAATGTTTTCACATAATGCTTTATAGATTAGTATTTTTTATAATAATAATAATAATAATAATAATTGATCTGTTAAAAATATTGATCTGTTAAAATATTTACATATATAATAAACATCTTGAGTGACATTGCAACTTATAGTTTTACAGAATTCTGTAAAACTATAAGTAATAATAATAATAATAATAATAATTTTTTTAAAAAACATTTTATTGTCTCAGATAAATTACATACACTTTTTTTCTTTATAATCGTTTTTAATGTCATTCCAGTTTGTAAATTTTTACAAAATTCAGCACTGAGTGCTGCATATGTGATTCATTTTGTACATTGTATTCCAATTAAATTTTTGATAATAATACTTTTTTGCATACATATTTTCAACACGTGTTCTAATAACACAATGAAGATTACACGGAATTTTTGAATAATGGATAATAATAATAATTATTATTATTCTTGACGCCTCCAAGGAGTCCGAAGACTCATCGCGGGAGGACACCTACTGTACAGCTCTGCTCTCCACCACTACCGAACCTTTACTACCAATTAACTACATCAGTGCCTCTACCGCCACCACGACCACCATAACAACAAGTATTTTTTGTCTGTAAATTGCGTGTGTTCTGTGGGATGAAAAGGGTTTTTCATCCCGCATACAGACAAAGTCTGTGCGGGATGAAAAACCCGAGTTTCCAGGAGAAAAAGCCCTGCTACCTCCGTATGAGATCGGCTAACTCACCTTCAATTGAAAAAGCCCATATAAAGATTCCTCCCATTAGGACGGGAATCGAACTCAGGCGTTTTCCAATCGAAGGGCGCAATGTACAGTCGTTCTATCAATTGCGCTATGGAGGCATTAAGGAGTTCAAAAACCCATCAAGAGCGGGCACCAACACCACAAATCTCCATCTCCACCAGCCGCAACTATCTTCATCATCTAGAACAACGCCATCTACCGCCGACCATCACCACGAGTATTTTCATAGACAATCACAAACATCCATACCCATGGCGGGATTCGAACCCGCAGCCATTTGGCCGGAGAAAGGACATGCTAACCACTCGGCCAACCGATTAATAATACTGGTTAATACCAACTTGTTAATAATAATAATAATAATAATAATAATAATAATAATAATAATAATAATAATAATAATAATAATAATAATAATAATAATAACAACAACAACATGATAATATCTAAGATACATTACATACATATGATTATTACAGATTTTTTTTGCATGTTTACATATTATGCATAAAATTACAATTTTTCTATTTTCATCATACAGAGTATTCACAAATTTATAATTAATGAATATTACACTTGATGCACCATATATTATACTGTACGCAGTTTAAGGCACATTATTTCTTTTCAGTATTTTTTATTTGGATACAAATTCATATATATACTTTTTTTTGTTGTTTATTATCTGTATCTTCATTATTATTATACACTGTACTGACTGTTTTGTAAAATAATTTGCAGTCTTGAATATGAGGATTACGTGTGGATGAGTGAGGCTATTTAATTCCACCTTCTTCGAAGCTTGGGTTAGCTTTTATGTAGTTCCCTGTAATGACGGAGAGCGATGTTTGTAAAAGAATAGAAATTGTAACTCATCGATTTTGTTGTTCAGTCTTGAACTCTAAAATACAGGACAAAAAGCTGTCCCAAAGAGTTTTCTCGGGACAACGGGACGCATTAGCCAAAACAGGGACGATCCCATATTTTACGGGACGTCTGGGATCCTTACTTTCATGAAGAGAATGGGATTAGCCTTCACTATATTTGTTGTTGATGTTTATGAATGGGATGTAGGCATTGGATGTTGGTGGTTTGTGATGTGTATATTAGTGTTAATGGTATATTAACTTTGTTGGTATATTTACCAGAGTTCGTCTTTTAATGTTCTGTGTGTTTTAAATTTCTTGATAGGTTGTTGAGTAGCGTGGGTAGCTGATGTCATCTCACAAAAGAACTGTATGAGTTGTTGAAAGGTATACAGATGTAGAGAGTTGTTGTAGGTCGCGTTATAAGATATGTGTCTCTGTTGTTTCGATGGTGATGTTTAAGTAATTCCTTATTAATGTTATGTAGCGTTTCAGATTTTTAATGCTCAGGATTCTGCATATCGCATGTGCTGGTGGGATATTTGTTGTTGCATATAAGGTGTCCAAATCACTGTTGACACAATTTTCCTATTTAATATTTCTCATTTTGTTAGGTGGCTGTTTGATGTGTTTGCATAGACTGTTATATACTATCTGAGTAGGGATTCGCAGATACCGTGATATAGGAGTATTTTTTTTATGTTAGATGGAATAATAATAATAATAATAATAATAATAATAATAATAATAATAATAATAATAATAATAATAATAATAATAATCCCCCCGAAGGAACACGGCCTTGTCGTGGCGGTGGGGCTTGTGTGCTTCAGTGATGTCGAGAGCTATTCTGGCGGTTGCATAGCTGCCAGCAGGGTCACCCTTGTCAGACAGCGCTCAACTGAGGAGCCAGACTAACAGTGTTCCATCTCCCATCTTAATAGTGAAAAAGAAGAGATCCATACCGGATCAGTCGATGCCTGGGTCATCAAGGACTGCGTCAGATGTTGGGGATCCTGGGTATCAGGAGACAAGTGGGCTACAGGACCATTATCTCCTTGCTGGACAATCAGGGTAGGAAGCTGAAAAGCGACTGGAAGAAACCAAACGTAAAAAATGGACTGTAGAAGAAAACAGAGAAATTATGAAATGTTTTTAAAGATCAACACCAGAAAAACGAGGTTTCAGAAAGCGTGTGCATTTAATTTGGAAACAAAAATTCTGAGGATCTGCAATAACAGAACAAAGACTTATGGACCAAAAGAATTTCATTTTCCGTAACAAAATATTTACTGAACTTGAATTGCAAGAGTTATGTAATGAACCAACAACTCCAGTAACAGAAAATCATCAGGAGGTAGCTACATCAAACTTTGGAATTCAACTCAGTAAACATCAATCTGACGATATACCTCAGAATGTTTTGACAGAAAGTCAGTGTAAAATGAAGTCAGGGATATTGGAACATAAGAACTCCATAAATGACTGTATAAGACTACCATCATTAAAAGCTTTACAACAATCTAAGCTAAAACAACCCCTCTTAGACGCAAATGCGGTAATTGAAACCATCACAACCAACAGTTATAAAGGAAACAAATCAGCTCCTATACAGCACAGCCTATATCATTTCAGTGAAGCTAGGCTGCAGAACGAAAGAGAAAAAGCCGACGATGAAAGAATCTGCACCATGGAAAATCCGGTTAGAACGAAAGGTCAACAACTTAAAGAGTTTTAAAGAAGGATAGTTGAAAAATAATAACATCAAAAACAAACTGATTAACACATATAATTTGGCCAACAAAACAATTGCTGAAGTTACCGAAGAGCTAAAACAAAGAATTACAGTGACTGCACAGAAAATTAAAAGTTACGAAGCAAGAATAAACCAATATGTACAAAATATGCA
Source organism: Typopeltis vanoorti (assembly GCF_054136105.1). NCBI lineage: Eukaryota > Metazoa > Arthropoda > Arachnida > Uropygi > Thelyphonidae > Typopeltis > Typopeltis vanoorti. Next base: position 24,685,093 of record NC_143549.1, read on the forward strand.
ATTTCGACAGAACCAACGTCAGTTCTTTCAGTCTCTCCAGAGAAATACAAATGCAAACCATCATTCACCCGAAAAACAAGAAACACTCAAATTTTGGAAGTCAATCTCAGATAATCCTATTGAACACAATAAAGATGCATCATGGATTAAGGAAATAGAATCAGAAATGCAACAAACACAAATGCAAAATGTTATTATCCTAAAGAAATGGTCAGTTCTCAAGCTAGAAAATTAAAAAACTGGAGTGCACCTGCCAAAGACGAACTACATGGATTTTGGTTAAAACATCTAACCAGTCTACATGATCGAATGGCAGAACAATTTAATTATTTGTTGCAGTCAGGCTCAGTTGAAGACTGGATGATATCTGGGCGCACTTTTCTCTTCATGAAAGATAAGGATAAGGGTGCAGACCCAAGTAACTATCATCCAATAACCGGCCTACCAACTATGCTTAAGCTGTTCACTGCAATCATAGCAAATTCCATATACCACTACTTATCAGATAATCAGATTTATCCGATTGAACAAAAAGGCAATTTTCAAAAATCTAGAGGAACAAAAGACCAGATCCTTATTAATAAAATGATTCCCAGAAACTCAAAAAGACGAAAAACTAATTTAAACATGGCATGGATAGACTACAAGAAAGCATTCAATTCCCATCCACAATCCTGGATCCTAAAATCACAAAAAATATTTGGAATTAGCAAAAAGTTCGTTTCTGGCTACTGCTATGGACCCATGGAAAACAACATTAATAATGAATAATGAACGATTTCGAGATATCAACATTCAACGTGGAATTTTTCAAGGTGATTCCTTGTCACCATTGCTCTCCAACATTTTTTTGATACCTTTGTCTATGATTCTGAAGAAAACAAAACTTGGATATGAAATTCCAAAATGTTTTTTTTTTTAAATAACGAAACCTTAACGAAAATTACTATTCCTCAAGTATGGGAAATTATCATACAAAACTGTGTTAAATAATTAAGGTTTTTTTTTTTTTTTTTTTTTTTTTTTTTGTACTACTTTAGCACGTTATGCACGTTTTCATGAGATTCTATTGTAATCATGCGCCCTAACTGTATATTATTCCTAATTTTTGTTTAAATACTGTACTGATGATGTTCTACGATACTTCGGATGAAATATTTACAATTAAATAATTTTCACTGTGGTTTATACGTGTGTTTCTTCTAATTCCTAAATGTGATATTAAAATTCCCTATCTGTTGTACATGGATGACGTGAAATTGTATGGAAAGTCGGTCCATCAAATAGACTCTTTACTGAACTCAGTTCGTATTTTCAGTCAGGACATCAAAATGGAATTTGGTTTAGATGAATGCGCAATTTTATCTATTAAACAAGTAAAAATTAATGACACTAGCAATTTTAATTTTGATCAAGAGAAATATATAAAAGCAATTTCAGCTGACGAACACTATAAATACCTAGGAATATTAGAAGCCAATGATATTCTCCACTCGAAAGTTAAACAACAGGCAGCATCAGAATACATTAAAAAATTTAGAAATATTCTGAAAACAAAACTAAATGGAATTAAACACAATTAGAGCAATGAATTCTTGGGCTATAACAGTGATCTGGTACATAGCTGGCATAATAAATTGAAAAAAAGAAGACCTGGAAAAACTAGACCACAAAACTAGAAAACTAATGACTATGCATCATACATTACATCCACGAAGTGATGTTGACATGTTGTACCTACCGAGGAGAATAGGTGGACGGGGTCTGCTGCAAGTAAGACAGGCTGTGGAAGAAGAAGAAATTGGTTTAAGAAATTACATCGACAATAGTTCTCAGCCAATGCTTCAAGCAATTACACAAGAGGGCCTTCTAAAAGCAACAGGAAACAAATCCGATTACAAAAATGAACAACAAAATATCCGATATGTGTGCTTGAAAAATAAACTCTTCCATGGCCAATTTCTTCTGGTATTCTGAGGACAAAATTGACGTGAACAAGACATGGCAATGATTTCAGCACGGATACATTAAAAAAGCAGAAGGATTTACTCTAGCAGCTCAGGAACATGCATGTTTAATAATAACAAACTAATGCAATCAAAGCAAAATTTTTCAACATCAATAATAACAGCAAATGCAGATCATGCGATCAGCAAGATGAGACTGTAGAACATCTAATCAGTGCCTGCACCAAAATAGCTCAAACTGACTATAAATATCGCCATGATCAAGTAGCCAAAATAGTTCATTAGCATCTATGCAAAAAATATGGCTTTCCTACTTCTGATAACTGGTGGCAGCATGAAATAGAGTCTGGATTGGAAAACGAAACAGCAAAAATTCTCTGTGACTTTAGAATAAAAACTGATCGGCATTTGGAACACAATAGACCTGACATCACAATTTTCGAACATCGACAGGTTTGGATTATCGATATTGCAGTACCCAGTGATAACAACATTAACAACAAAGAACTGGAAAAAAATTACTGAATATAGACCATACCCCATATGACCTACATAAAACAGCATTACTTGGAACAGTCCATGTGTTACGATGTTACCTGGCGAACTATTCTTAGATTCTTGGGAAGAATCCGAATTGTTCTGAATCACCAGTCAAAATTTTATTTATATGAAATCCTGTTTTGACTGTGTATCAATTATGTGAATAAAATAATAATAATAATAATAATAATTTTTTCTTCTTTTAATAATAATAGTTTATTATCTCTCAAATAATTGCATGAATATACTAAAATTTAGGCAACAATGCAACTTTTTCTTGCAAAATGGTTCAGTAAAAATAATAATTACTCCTAATATCATTATCATTTGCAGAATTTCTCATTGACACAAGAGTAAAAAGTGTGTATTATTACCATTATTAATAATCATAGTAATACTTTACACCTTAAAAACTCACAAGTTCAACAACATTACTAATGTTTCAGTTTACATAATAATAATTTTTTTAATTTAAATACGTAAATTAAATATATAATTTTAAATTTAAATATATAACTGAAGTATTCTATCACATTTTCTGTTTACTGCTAGTATTCGTTACAGAATGTTAAGTAAATAATGTTAGATAAATATTACTACTGGGATGTAACTGAATTGTATCCTCGAAGCTTTGTAATTAGTTATCTGAGGATGATACTGGTTATATATATATATATATATATATATATATATATATATATATATATATTTATTTATTATTGATTTGGTTGCTGTGTTGGAAGCAGGCAGATGTTTGGGAGGTCAAATGAATGATCTGAAAGGTCTGATCAAAGTGAAATTGCCGATATATCCTGTTGTTATTGCATCTGTCTTGATGGTTCACATTCTTTTTTATTGTGGGCTTCTTTTTGAACTATTTAGGAGGCTTTTTTTTTCACAGTGGCAGCCTTTCTATGTCTTCTATGCTTTTAATGTGTATCGGCTTTGAAGTTTGTGACTTCCTTATGAACATCTTGGCATCTCTGGTACACAAAAATTGGTAATTTTTTTCCATTTTTGCTTTTCTTGCTTGGTACAACAGATTATGGTTGAATGGTGTTAAATATTCGGATAGAGAGATTGGTGTATTGTCTTGCTGTGCGTTCAAGTCCTTCGCAACTGATTTTTTCTGCCTGCTGGCTTTTATGAGATTGTCTCTTGTGGACTTGCTCTTAAGACGAATTATGACTGGTGCAGGTGGTGGCAAGCCTTGGTTTTTGCTCCTCCTAGGAATCCGATTTATGGTCTGAATGTCGTTAAGCTGTAGGGGGATATCAGTTACATGGCCTAATTTTAAAACCACGTCTCTGAGGTTTTCTGTAGGTGCAGTTTCGGGAAGACCGTTTATGACAAGATCTTCTTTATGTTGTTGCTGATTTAAACGTTCGTATTGTAGTTTTAGAGAATGACGTTCTTGACGGAGTTCGGATGTCTCTTTCATCAAATTGTGTTGCCTGTCATTTAGTGCATTAATGCTCATTTTAATGTCTTTTACCGTTTGCAACACTTCTAGAACTGCTAAATTATTATGTTTTACCAAATCTTCATATTCGCTAGATTTTTTTTTGTTATTTGTTCGTTCTGTTTATTAAAGAGTTCTTGTACAAGGTCTACTAAGCTAGCTTTTATGGTCTCTAGACCGTTTCCTATTAGTATATTTAAAGAGTTGAAATTATAGGATTCAGCCACCTGCATTTTTTTGTCTCTTCAGTTCGTCGTCTGATTTTGCCTCCGGTATAATCGGCCGCGTCATAGGTGGCTGCTTTAGGTGCGTTTCTTTGTTCTTCCTACAGAGTATGCACATCTATTCCTCGCGTGTTACATCGGATTTATATTTATGTTGCCCGGTTGTTTCTGAAAAGCCGGCACATTTTAAGTGTAGAATCCTACTGCATTTCGTACAAGTTATATTATTTCTGTTGGACGATAAATCCTCCAGGCATTTGATACACTTCATCACTCACCTTTCTTCCCTTAGGCAGTATGGCGTGATTATAAAGATGGCGACGTCCTTTGTTCTTCGCTGTTTGTTGACCACGGTCCTCTCTCACCTAAAAATTTGGTTTCTTCTTAGCCGATTTCGTTGAATTTTACATCACTGTCTTCGGTGTGATAAGTAGGGTTACTTGGGAGCACTTTCAACTTAAAACAGGAGTTGGAACCACTTCAAAACTATAAGAGACTGGAGCAGCGATATCACCCTGCGCCAGTTCGTATGCCTATACAGCGCCCTCTATGATAATAATAATAATAATAATAATAATAACAACAATAATAATAATAATTATTGTTATTATTATTTATATTGTTTAACTAGTAAGATTCTGATATGGTCAGATGGCTTTTACGGAATAGAAAATATAAAGGGATTAAGAAGGATATATTATTAAGTAATGGATTAAGCCCGAAGCCGTTGTAAATCAATAAGCAACCAATGCAATATCTAGAAACAGTAAGTTTCGAAGATATCAAAACCAAAAAAAAAAAAAAAAAAGGATCTCAACCATAAAACCCTGTTTTTGTTTGTTTTTTAACTTTGCATATTTCCTTGAATTTAGGGGCCGTAAAATAATGCTTGCCTAGGAGGGAAATATATCCTAACAGTGATCTTGATTATTATTATTCTTATTGTAATTAAGAGGGAGAGAGATTCCGTAGTTCAGTCAGTATAGACGAAGCCCTTTGGTCGGAAAGATCTGGGTTCTATCCCGTCAGTGACGTGAGGAACCTTTATCTGGTCTCTTTCAGCTAAAGGTGAGTTAGCCGGTCTCATATGGGCAAACAATCAAACCAGCCCGTGAACACACGTGCTGCACTCAAAAATACTTTCTCCACCAGTGGTAGGCTCGACGACAGGCCGGTTGGGGGGTTGTACTAACAAGGTCGCATCAAATGTAACAGAGGAAGAAGGAAGATTGTAATTAAGAGAGACCTCCAGTGAGTCTTGGGCTCATACATGGAGCCCACTAACTACCTGCACTAGCCATCAAAACTGTTCTTGAATTTTCACACATTATACACATAAGTCCTCAGGGGCTCACTTTAGTGAGTACGGGTGTGGCAAACCCGAAGTACCTGATGCTGGACCATGCCTTACTTCATGTAATATACATCTGTTATATTATCTGTAGACTGGTCCCTCCTCTTCCTCCCTTTCTTCTTTCTTTCTTCTCTTCTTGCTCCTTCCCCCGAATGCTATTAGAGTATTTGAGGGGAATCTTTACTATCTTTCTATGTCATTTCGTCTTGTGCTAACAGGACATTATCAAACACTGTAACATGATCAAGCCATCAAAAAATGATCATACGGCATCGTCCGTCGCGCGGGTTACCAAGGGACGCGTTCGGATTTTAGGCAGAGGGACCCGTTCGAAAAATATGTTACAGTCTCCGTTAGACACCACTCCGCAGCACTCTGCTAGGGCAGTCAGAAAAGGACACCTTGGTGGAACTAAGAAGTCCGAAAAACTGTCCACGCAAAAAAGGAGTCCTACCTAACATGGCTTAGGGTCAGGTCACCTGAGATGCATTTGCGGTATGCGGAGGCACGAAAAGCTGCTGCTTGAGGCAGTAAAGACAGCAAAGCAGAAGGCTTGGGAATCCTTTGGAGAAAGATTAGATTCATCCTATGCAAATGCAAACAAAGTATTCTGGCAGTCCATCCGCCGCCTTCTAGGGAGGAAATCGTGCACAGCAAGGGCAATTAAGGCCTCTGATGGTGCACTTTTAACAACCAAGAAGGGTATCCTCCACAGATGGAGGGAATACTTTGAGAGCCTTCTTAACCTGGGTGGCCGAGCAGTTGTGGACATCCAAGAGGTGCAGATCGGGGCAATGACTAATCTCACAGCAGAAGAGGTCCATTTAGCAATAAAATCGCTAAAATCGGGCAAGGCTGCTAGTGATGATGAAATTCGGCCCGAAATGCTAAAAGCTTTAAATCGAGACGGTGTTCTCTGGCTGACTCGAGTGTGTCAGACTGCTTGGATATCTGGGTGAGCACCAAAGCAATCTCAGATAGGCATAATAATACCAGTCTTTAAGAAGGGAGACCAGAAGGATTGCAGTAACTATCGTGACATCTCTCTCTCTGCTCAGCCTGCCTGGGAAAGTGTATGCTAAGTCCTTGGAAAAACGGTACAGGACATAGTTGAGTTAAAGTTCCAGGAAGAACAATGTAGCTTTCGTCCTGGTAGAAGCACAACTGACCAAATCTTCACTTTAAGGCAAGTCTTTGAGAAATCTCGGGAATATGCCAAGAATGTCTACACATGTTTTGTGGATGTGGAGAAGGCATATGACCGGGTTCCTCAGGATAAGCTTTGGCAAGTAGTACAGGAGTATGGAGTGGATGGCCAACTATTGGCTGCCATCAAGTCCCTGTATGAATGCCCAGAGTTTTGTGTCAGGATAAACAGCACAAAGTCTGAACTTTTCACAGTCTTCGTTGGCCTCCGCCAAGGGTGTGTTCTGTCACCTCTCCTTTTCATAATATTTATGGACTGGGTTAATAGGCACAGCTGAGGCAGTGAGTGTGTCAGAATTGGAAAATGTAGCATTGGACGTCTGTTTTTTGCAGATGACCTAGTTCTGCTTAGCTCTTCCACAGATGACCTCCAGCGGACCCTGGATAGGTTTGTAGCTGTTTTTGCAGACGCCGGAATGAAGATCAGTGTGGCCAAAACTGAAACATTTGTGGTCTCAAGACAACCATCCCAGTGTACTCTAAATGTAAGTGGAGTCCCAATTAGGCAGGTGGAGAAGTTTAAATACCTTGGGTCCATATTCACGAATGATGGAAAATGGGACATAGAGCTAGATACTCGAATTGGCTTAGCAAGTTCAATATTGCGTGATCTTGGCCGTTCGGTAGTATTGAAGCGGGAGTTAAGCCAGAAGGCAATGTTCTCTGTCTTCAATACAGTCTATGTCCCCATCCTCACCTATGGTCATGAGAGTTGGGTAATGACCGAAAGAATGCGGACACGAATCCAAGCGGCTGAAATGAGGTTCCTTCAACCCTTCAATGAGGGGTTGCGGTGCTGACAAGACTCGACAGTGTCAGAAGCTCTGCAATTCGGGAACCCTCAATACTCAACCGCTGCTTCTCCATGTTGAGAGATCACAGTTACGTTGGTACGGGCACCTGGTCAGAATACCACAAGAGAGGCTCCCTCAGCATGCCCTCTTTGCCAAGCCAGAGGGTTGGAGGCCACGTGGAAGGCCAAGGACTCGCTGGATAACCTACATCCAAAACCTTGGGTGGACACGTTTGGGAATCCCACCAGAACACCTGAGCTTGGTGGCAGAGGATCGTGACCATTGGAAATTCCTCTTGCAGCTGTTTCCCCCACAACCCAATTAGGAAGAATGGGCCTTGAAGATGTATGTATGTATGCATGTACACATAACAACCAGTGGCAATCCATTTCAATCAAGCGCCGCTCTATGAGAGAAAAATCTAGCTCTCATCCCCTTCCTGAAGGCATTCATTCTCGCCGTCTAAGGATGCTATCTCAGCCTTCCTCCACCCTCCATAAAATGAAAAATTCATCTACTGAAATCCTATATGATTCTTTCAAGATCCCTAGTTTGTTAAGTCACAATAATATCACCCATTTTTCTCCTATTTGCTGATGTCTCCAGACTATAAATTCTCAATCGTCTTCATATTCAGTACTACACAATCTGCATATTGTTTTATCTCTCTCTCTCTCTCTCTCTCTCTCTCTCTCTCTCTCTCTCTCTCTCTCTCTCTCTCTACTATATCAAATCACCATGAAAACCAGAAGACTAGATCTGCATTTAAATGCCCAAGTGAGGTCTTATCAAGCTTGTAAAGAGGAAAAATATTTTCTTTTCTTTACAAGTCAAAGTTCGTTTTAGCATTATAATTACCAACAGGGTTATTGCAATGCCACATCTGTAGCAAATAAACAGATGTATTTGTAATCTTTTTTCCTACATTCCTATGTACGAAAACTCCAGGATACCTAGCCTGATCAGTTTCTTCCAGCAGTCTCACCAGTATAATATGATATTGTATATATATATAATGATACCAAATGCGCTACTTTACATTTACTAACATTAAATTGATAGTCACACGACTATCATGAACACACAGCTTAACATAACAATGAGAACCATCTCTGGACTTTAAGATCTCTTTCTCTCCTGTTGATACTTGTTCTTTCCAGCATCACTAATCTCTGCTTCAGAAGAGAAGCTACCATCAAAGAAATAAAGAAAATCAGAAACAACTACTTCCTATGCAGCAAGTATCTCATATGGTTTGCGCGAATACCAAATTCTAGTCCCAAGGACTGCGAAGAATACTGTGAAACTAACTACAAACTACAAACATTCAACTACAATTAATTTCTTTGTATTTCCCTCCATACACTAAATGCATAAAATAAACTGAGAGCCATTTTGACATGACCACAATTCCAACTTATTGAAATCATTCTATAAGTAGTACTGCATCAGCCGCATTCTTGATTATGTTCCTTATCTTTTCATCATCAGCAAATAACTGTATTTCAGCTGTCAAATCCTTCCCAATGCTATTAATGTATGGATTGAATAACAATGCATGAAGGACGGATCTTTGTGGTATAGCAATGGTTACCTTAAATCATGCACACTCACATATCCCATATGCACACTGTTTTCTAGACAGTGTGCATATGGCACTTTCTAGAAGTCTTCTTGGTTTCGAATCTACTAGACGACTAGCAGAAATTTTTCTAAGCCTTTTTTCGACCGGTTCCCGAGTTAATCGATCTCTGATATAAGCGGGTTTTTCGTCCCGTAAACTCAAGAAAATCGACCGTGGAGCCCACATTATTTCAGATATTAAATATATTGTGTTAGGGTTAGTGCCCACGAGATGGCGGCACTTGTTGATCCGTCTCTCATCACTGCGTGCCACTTAATTAGTGATTGCCTTGGGCCAGCTATCTCTGATTGGCTGCCAGTGGAGATTGAACTGCCCACTCAGTCTCCAAGAGTTAGATAGGGCTAAACAGCCTCGCCTACTCCCTATATACGGAATTTAAAAAAAGGCGTTAGCTGATTAAAAAACTTGATGTCAGTAAGGGAAAATGATTGGATTTGGTGGCACCAGTCATTTTAAGGAATGTGCAAAGGAGTTGACTGTAACTATGACTTGGTTATTTAATCAAGTTCCTAGAGGAGCAGAAAGATGATAATGTAGTACCGCTACATGGAGGTGTTTCCAAAACAGTAGTATCAAATTACCGACCAGTCTTTCTGTCTGGGAGGCATAATGTAGATTAGAGACGTGAGTGAGAGACATAGTACAAAGGTGGATGAAAGAAGAAAATCTCTCGGAAAGTACCGGATAGAATGTAATATTTCTTGAATTTGCGAAGGCATTTGATAAAGTAAGTCATGATAAATTAGTTTTGAAATTAGGAGGAATGGGGATTGATAGCAGATTAGTGGCATGGATTCAAGACTGACAAAGTAATAGGTACTACTTCTGATACCTATTTCTGTTGATGACCGCTTTTTTTATGATGTAGTGTTTGTCTTCCTTGAAGACAAACACTAGATATTTTAGTGTCATTTTCAGATGGCGAAAAGCTGGGAAGCTTTTCGCCATCTGAAACAAAAAATAATTATGATGTTAGATTACTTCAGAGAGATTTGAATAGGCTGGTATTGTGGGCAGAAATGTAGGAATGTTACTTCAATTATGGACCAAGAAAATGGAATGCAGTGTACAATATCAGAAATGCACTGCAAGAGGTGAAGAAATCAAGGAACATTTTTTTAAGGGATAGGGGGGAATGATTGTGTATTCAGGAATGAAGTTTATGTGATAGACAGTGAAGATGACACACGGAATTGCAGGAATAATAAAAAAATAAAATGATTAGTGACAAAGAAATTTTTATGCAATTATATAAGACATCGATTCAACCCTATTTGGATTATTGCATACTGATTTGATTCCCTCACTTTAAGGGCAATGAATAAACATTAGAAAGGGTTCAAATGAGAATAACTAAGATAATGCTGGCCTGGTTGACCTAGTGGATAGCATATCCGTTCTCCAGCCAAAAGGCTGCGGGTTCGAATCCCGCCGTGGGCAAGGATATTTGCGATTGTCTGTGGTAATACGAGTGTAAGTCGGCGATAGATGGCGTTGGTGTCGTTGTGGTCAGTTGGTGGTTGAATGGTGGAGACGGAGTTGTAGAACAGGTGACCACCCTCGATGAGTCTTTGGACTCCCTGCAGGTATCAAATAATAATAATTTCAGTACTGATATTGACTAAGAACAGATTGAGTAACTGTGGATTGTAGCGGCTATTGGATAGGCAAATGAAAGGTGATATGATACAGACAATAATTAGCGAGGGAGATTTTATAGGTACATACAGGGGAAAATTTTCAAAACAAGGTAGGGAGGGAAAAAAAAGAGGTCATTTATGCAAGGTTAAGAAAAGTTCGGGGAACAGCGAAGTAAATTTTTCTCATAGATAGTAGTGAGTTAGTGGAATATGTTGCCAGAGGAAGTGCAACATCAGTGAACGAGTTCAAGTAGTAATATCACTTGAACTGTGCAAGTAAGACTGCTTATCCTTGAGATTTGTTTTAGATTTTAAATGTTAATATGTACCACATTAACTTTAGTATGTGTCAACTGGACCTTATATGATTATACCAGTACTCCCTGAATAATATTTTAACATTATTATGACTCAGATAAATTAGATTTAATAATAATAATAACAAGCTTTTTAAAAATTTAAATCAGCTAACGCCTTTTTATTCCCGTATATACGGGAGTAGGCGAGGCCATTTAGCCCTATCTAACTTTTGGAGACTGAGTGGGCAGTTCAATCTCCACTGGTACCCAATCAGAGACAGATGGCCCAAGGCTATCACTAATTAAGCGGTACGCAGTGAAGAGAGACGGCTCAAATGTGCCGCCATCTCGTGGTCTCTAACCCTAACACAATATATTTAATGTCTGAAATAATGTGGGTTCTACGGTCGATTTTCTTGAGTTTACAGGACGAAAAACCCGAGTTTCCGGGAGGAAAAACCTGCTTGCCCGTGCCAGAGATCGACTAACTCGGGAACCGGTCGAAAAAAGGCTTAGAAAATTTCCTCTAGTCGCCGACTAGACTCGAAACCAAGACTTCCTTCGTGCGGCCTAGCGCGATGGTGTGCAAACGCCACATCCACTGAGCTACACAGGCTCTTAATAACAAGCTAATGCTTTTTATTCCCTTATAAGGAGCAGGCAAGGCCTTTAAACTCTATCTAACTTTTGGAGACTAAGTGGGCAATTCAATCTCCACTGGTAGCCAACCAGAGATAGCTTGCATATGTCTATCACTAATTAAAGGCAGCAGCAGATGAAGAGACATGAGACAGATTCTAATTAATATCATTATATATATATATTTTTTTTGAATCATTATAATATGCATAATGTGATAATGTGCAAAGGATATAACAGCATACTTCATGTATTAATAATAATAATAATAATAATAATAATAATAATAATAATAATAATAATAATAATAATAATAATAATAAAAAATCAGCTAACGCCTTTTTTATTCCCGTATATACGGGAGTAGGCAAGGCCATTTAGCCCTATCTAACTTTTGGAGACTGAGTGGGCAGTTCAATCTCCACTGGTACCCAATCAGAGACAGATGGCCCAAGGCTATCACTAATTAAGCGGTACGCAGTGAAGAGAGACGGCTCAAATGTGCCGCCATCTCGTGGTCTATATGTAATGTCTGAAATAATGTGGGTTCTACGGTCGATTTTCTTGAGTTTACAGGACGAAAAACCCGAGTTTCCGGGAGGAAAAACCTGCTTGCCCGTGCCAGAGATCGACTAACTCGGGAACCGGTCGAAAAAAGGCTTAGAAAAATTTCCTCTAGTCGCCGACTAGACTCGAAACCAAGACTTCCTTCGTGCGGCCTAGCGCGGTGGTGTGCAAACGCCACATCCACTGAGCTACACAGGCTTAATAATAATAATAATAATAATAATAATAATAATAATTTTTTTTTTTTTTTTTTTTTTTTTTTTTTTTTTTTTTATTATGTCTCAGTATAAGTTACATACAATAATAATATTTACAGTATTTACAATAAGGATTATACAGAATTTTTTTTTTTTTTTTTTTTTTTTTTTTTTTTTGTCTCAGATGAATTTCATACATAGTTGCTGTAGTAATTATATGTATATAATATTTATAACGCATTACAGGTGTGTTTAACAGATACTTGCATGTTAGTAATTTTCTTCCTCGAAGCTTAGCAGAGCTTATCTGAGGAAGATAATAGATGACAGAGGGTGGTGGTTTCATGGTTGTGTTCCTATAGTGGTCACAAGCCAGGCGTTGATTTTACTGTTTGTTGGTACGTGTTTGAAAGACTTTGACTGCTATTACAGTTTAACTTTTTTTTGTGCAAATAGGGTTGGATTTAGACATGGTGTGTTTGTTTCTTTGTGTTCTTGTAGTGGTTGTTTTTTGAGAGGGGGGTTGTCGTGGTTTGTGTGTTTGTGTATGTGTTGTGGGGGAGAGAGAAACAGGAATTGCCCTAATTTTCATTCTCGCTATAATATTTATATAGTGCCTGTTTCAGCTCTCTGTATGTTCCTAGGTTTCTGCTGTCGAACGGCAGTTTGTTTATCGTGTCAGGTACGTAGAACTTTCGGGTGGCTTTGCCGTGGTGATTGTTGTACTTATATGTTATGTAGTTTGTTGACTGTGGTCTTGTTATTTGATGTGTTGTTCTGGTTACTCTATATGTTGGGCTGTAGTAGTGTTTTAACATGACTGTGTAGTGGCATAAGTGTTTCACCTTAAATATTTTATGTTTTGTCCATGCTTCCTGCATAAGAGTGGGTTGTTCCCAGAATATCAGTTTTATCATTTTGTCTTGCAACCATTGTAGCCTGTTAAGTCTGTAGTCTGCGCAGAATGCGTATGATGTGATTGCATATCTTAAAATGTTTTCACATAATGCTTTATAGATTAGTATTTTTATGTGGGTTGGGGCAATGTCTTTTAATCTGTATAGTTTGCTTGCTATTATCCTAAGCTTGGTATGTAGGTAGTTTGTGTGGCTATTCCAACTTTGATCTGCATCGAAGTGAAGTCCAAGGTAGCGTGTTGTTTTCACCTGTGTGATGGTTGTTATTTTAGGTTCTGCACTTTGTGTATAGGAGGATGAATGTTTGATAGTGAGATATTTAGTTTCTATGGGCACGGTTTGGGGGTTTTTGAATATCATTAGCTTTGTTTTTCCAGGGTTTATATATATGCCGTTTTCGGTTAACCAGTTAGTGATTTGATTGATGTGTTGCATATTTTCGTAAGCGATTTTTGCAGTGTTGTGAATGGATACTATGGCAGTGTCGTCTGCATACTGGAAGATTTTACTTTTTAGGGGGAGTTGGCTTATGTCGTGTGTGTATATGTTAAATAGAATGGGAGATAGGACAGCTCCTTGCGGTACTCCACAGGTTACATGTACCTCTTTGCTGTGTGCTGATCCTATACGTGTGATGTGCTTTCTGTTTTTCGTGTATGCTTTAAACCACTGGAGTAGGCGACCTCCAATTCCGATATAGGTAAGTTTCGTTAACAAGGTTTTATGTGTTAGTGTGTCAAATGCTTTTGTTAGGTCAATGAATACCACTAATGTTATTCTGTTTTTGTCCAATGCAGCGTTTATTAGATCTGTGAAATCTTCCAGGAGTGTTGCTGTTCCTTTATTTTTTTGAAAGCCATATTGTGTTTTGGGTATGATTTGAAATTTTTCAACGTATGTGGAGAGTTTCTGATGTACAATGCGCTCCATGATTTGGTTGATTACAGGCAGCGTGGCGATAGGTCTGTAATTACTTATTATGTTTCTTTTTCCCTGTTTGTGTATGGGTGTGATTAGTGCAGTCTTCAGTGTTTCAGGTATGTGTCCCGTTTCGAAGATTTTATTTAACAGTTTTTGTATAACTGGAAGTAGGTCGGTTGAGTCTTTCTTGATGTCTTTTGGTCTGATTCCGTCTATCCCCGGTCCTTTGTTAGGATTAATTTGTTGAATTGCCAGTGATAGTTCTTCTTTTGTTACTGTGGGGAACCACATCGACTGGGTTGCTCGTGGACCTAGTGGAGAATGTTCGTATGTGTGAGAAAGGTTGTTTCTTGTAGCTTTTGGACAGAGTTCACGAAGTGCTGATTAAAGTTGTTTGCCAACTGTTTAAGGGATTTGGGGTCGCAGGCAAAGCTGTGTTTTATTGTTTCTGTTGCAGTGGTTCTGTGTATATTGTCCAGCATTTCATTAATCAGGTGCCAGGTTTCCTTTATGTCATTCTGTGCTGTTGTTAATTTGTTGCTGTAATAGTTTCTTTTTGCCGTTCGAATCTGGGTTGTTAGGAGATTCCGTTTTCTTTTGTATTCAGCTTTTAAAGCGATATTGTTCGGTGACTTCTTAAGTTGTTTCCATAGGGCATCTTTTCTTTGTATGTCTGTTAGTATGTTGTCTGTTATCCATGGATTTTGTTTCGTTTGGGGGTTTATTTTTATTTTTGTTAATGCTTTGTTGTATATTTTGTTAAATGCAAGTTTAAGATTATTATATACAGCTTCAGCAGAGTCTAAAGATGCTATCTGCATCCAGTCTGTTTTTCTGATTTCATCGTTCACTATTGCTTCGTTTACAATGCTATGATACTGTTTTGTAGTCTCAGTGATTTTTATGGGTTCTGGTTCAGTGTGTAACTGCAATGCTGTGAAATAATGGTCTGCTAGTTTGCATGTTATGACGGCTGCTGTGTGGCTGTTAGGAGGGGCCCTTATATTTATATGATCAATGCAGGTTGAGGTTGTTGTGTTTCCGACTATCTCTTCTCGTGTATACGACTGTATGGATGGGGTTATGTTATATGCCGATAATAGGTCTAGGTATTGTTCTGTGTTGTTATTTATGTTCCTAATGTTTATATATATTAATGTCTCCTATTATTATCAAGTATTTTGAGGTGCCTACTTTCGTGGCTGAAAGCCATCTATTTAGTTCTTCTAGGAATTTTGTGGTGCTTAAGTTGGGTGGTCTGTATATTGCGTTTAATAACAGGGAGTTTTCTTGTTTGATGTTTTTAATTTCGATGCATATGTTTTCTGCGTGTTCTAATTTATAGTTTATTTCTGTTACTTCTAGTTTATGTTTGGTAAATATTATTATACCACCGCCTCGTTTTGTTTGTCTGCAGTGTTTGTGTTGTTGGAAGTGTGGCATTTGTAGGAGGATGCCTCTTCGTTTGTGGTAGATACTTCAGTCAGTATTAAAATGTCTATTTCGTCTATATCTTCCTTCAGATAAGCTTGCAGGGTCAGCCAGTATTTTTGAATGCTTCTGATGTTGATGTGGAGAATAGATAGTCCTTTTTTGGGGATTTTCAGTTGTTTCCATTCTGATAGTGATTTCAGAATGTGGCAATTATCATGTTCCGGGGTGATTACGTCTGCTTGATGGTGTGCATTCATGTTGGTTGGGGTGCTGGTCCTTCTTTGCGAGTTGTCAATATTCCTTTCAATGTGACAGCCTGTTGAGGTCATCTACGGATTTTATTTCGATTGGTTTTGAGTCTTGTGTCTTTCTAAGGAATATTTTGCTGTCTCTTATCCATATAAACTGGTAATTGTTTTCTGTTTTTACTTTCCTTGCTTGGTAGAATATTTTCTGATAGTGTGGAGTAAGGTATTCAGACAAGTATATTGGGGTGTTGTCGTGGTCTCCTTTCAGATCCTTTACTACTGGATTTTTAATCCTGCTAGCTTTTATGAGTGTAGTTTTTGTTAGGCTGTTGGTGAGTCGCACTACTACGGGAGAAGGACGGGTATTATTTTCTCTTTTCCTTTTTTGTGGTAACCGATGCACTGACTGGATGTCTCTTGGTTCAATGGGGGAGCCGATTTTTTGGCTTAGTTGTATTACAGTGTCTCTTAGAGGTTCCGTAGCTATTTCTGGGAGACCATTTATGAGGAGGTCATTTTTGTGCTGCTGTTGGTTTGAGAGCTCGTACTGTTGCTTTAGAGAGTTTAGTTCTTGCCGTAGGTCCGTTGTCTCTTTAATTAAATTATGCTGTCTTTCAGTTAGCTCTTTGACGCAGTTTTTAATTTCTCTAACGGTTTGTAACATATCTTCTATCGAGTTATTATTAAATTTAATAAATGCCTCGTATTGGTTAAATTTTTCTGTAATTTGTGCGGTATGTTTTTTAAATAGTTCTCCAACAAAATCGATTAAACAGTCTTTTAGGTTTTGTAATCTATTTTCAAGTAATGCATTTAAAGATGGCTCACCTGGGTTTCCGTTGTTGTTTTCTTTGTTTTTAATTCCCTCTGTTGTTGATAGCTGTTTACTGCCTGCGGTTGTTTTCTGCGTTGGCTGTTTTCCGCCTGCGGTCGAAGGCGACGTTCCTTTGTTATCTCTGCAATGGGGACACTTCCACTCGTCACGATTCTTGTTTGATTTTCGCTGCCAGGTAGTCTCGGACAATCCTGAACATAAAAAATGCATGTTTCTTTGGCAGTTCCTACATGTTACGTGGTTTTCTTCCCCCGTTAGGTCTTCTTGGCATTTGTAGCACTTCATACTTCTTGTTTGACGATCTTGCTGTATTTTCTAATATGGCGTCCTCCTTTGTTCTCTTCTCGCGTAGTTGACCGACGTATACTTCGAACTTTGAATACTTATTACTTAACAGATACTTACAGTTTTTACATCTATATGTTCGTCTTGAATACATACAAGGAATATGATTTCATTTTAAATGTTTACATATTTTTACATATTTTACATTTAATTTTTACATTGGCAGCATGAAGACAGACTTATAGCTTGAGTCAAGTCGCCGACTAGAGTAACTTTTTCTAAGCCTTTCTTCAACCGGTTTCCGAATTAGTCGATCTCTGGCACAGGCAAGCAGAAGCACGTTTATTCTCTGGAAACTCTGGTTCTTCATCCCGTAAATAAACTCAAGAAAATCGACCCTAGAACCCACATTATTTCAGGGAGTAACATATCTTGTTAGGGTTAGGCACCAAGAGATAGCAGCACTTGTTTGCCAGTCTCTTCATTGGTGGCTGCCTATAATTAGTGATAGACATGGGCCAGCTATCTCTGATTGGCTACCGGTGGAGATTAAACTGCCCACTCATACCTCGAAAAACTAGATAGGGTTTAAAGCCCTTGCCTACTCCCTGTACTGGAATAAAAAGGCGTTAGCTTATTCTTCATTATTTTTATTATTTTAAAGTTTGAAATAATTTGATCAAATACAGTATGCACAATATGTACAATTATCATATATTTTCCATTTAGTACAACCATATAGTAAATAATAATAATAATAATAATAATAATAATAATAATAATAATAATAATAATAATAATAATAATAATAACATGGTTTCGAGGCTATCATAAAAAGAGGTGCTGTTAGGAAGCTCCTGAAATGTCAGTGAATTTTGCTGATTTATTCAGTGTTTTTTTAGAATTACTGGTCCATTTTTAGTATATACTATTGTAGTTTAGCATATTTATTATGCTACAGTATTTAATAACATAATTGTAGAAATATTGTTAGTTTTCACCACGCTTAAAAATGTCACCGATATCTGGTCACAACAGAGCAGTGTGTAAAGCCCAAGTTAAAGTGAACGTTTGTCCCGATGAGCAAAAGCGTTGCTGCAGTGACGGTGATACTTTATCCAAGGATAATCTGACATTGGTAATATCTCGATTAAAAGAAATTATTAGAAAATCGACCAGAGTATTAGAAAAAGTGGAAAAACTAACAAAACTTAGACAGGATAAGAAAAATGGAATAGAACAAAAAGAGGAAGGAAAGCACTGAACTTAGTTATCATAATAACAATAACAACAAGGGAAGTTAAAATATAAGAAAAAAAGAGGTGATATGATATGGTGATTCAATCTTAAAATATGTGCTTATTAAGGGGGGTCACTACTTTTATTTTCCTGGGGGGAGAAATTAAAGATATGACAAACGCAATCGAAAGAGCAGAAAAGAAAAGTGAAAGAGATTTTCATCATCATCATCAATTTCCTGAAATGTATCCCCCCCCGAAGGGCAGTTCAAGTTACTATGACAGCACTGTATGATTAAGTTTACTTTATTATTAATCTTCTTATCAACAATTTTCCTCCAAATAAATCTGTTACTTGTGAGCATTCCATTATTGTCATATCTAACATTTCATCATTCTAAGACACTTCTGACCGAGTCAATCCACCTAGACCTTGGTCTTCCTTTTGGTCTCTTTCCTGCCAAAAAAAAACTTGTTTTGCTAACCTGTCTTCACCCATTCTATTTAAATGGGCATACCGCCTTAGATTAGCTCTACTGGCACATTCTAGAATGCTGAGTGTGATTGCAGAAAAAACGTTTAAGAGGAACGACCTGCATTTGAATTCATTTGGCATCAGGAGCCTGGGAAAATTACTCATTGGTATGAGACCTAATGCAGAGAATCGAGGAAACTAGATGATCAAGGGAGGAATGGGGAAAATATCTGTGTAAATTAAGCTCTAGTATGCAAACCTGATAAAGATATGAATGCTTCGCACATGGTTATGTATCTAGAAAAAGGGGTGGAAATATATGGTTTGGGTTCGGACCTTTTGAGTATGTCTGGGAGGAAAGAGAGAAAGTTCTTCAACAAGCCAAATAGATTACATATTTAAGTATAAGATTAGGGTAGTGGTAATTTGTTATGTCTATACACAAATGTGAGGAGCATCAGAAACAAAGGGGTTGAGTTCGTTGCTTTATTTAATACGAAGTGCCCTAAGATTGTGAGCATTAATGAAACTTAGGTATTAGAAGGATCATATATGTTAACTGGGATACAGTGTAATGTGTATACTATTTTTAGGAATGACAGAATAGATAAGTGAGGAGGGAGAGTGCTGCTAATGATATCAAATGAATTAAGTCCAGATGGGAGAGAAGCGCAATAAATCAATTATGGAAACAATATTCCATGTAGCAGCGAGTTTGAGGCTATCTGGTGTGAAGTGGAGGTTAACAGAATGAAATATATGGTACCATGTTGCTACAGACCTGGCGGATCAGTTGCAGGGGACGAAGAAATGCATCGCCAATTTAGCCTTATGGGTATTAAACGAGTGATCATTATGGGTGACTTTGATTCGGCAGAAGAGAAATCTCATGATAAGAAAGAAGAGGAATTTATTGAATTGTTGCAAAACAACTTTCTCAAGCAGTATGTGAAAGAAGGAATTTGATGTCAAAGAGTGTTAGATTTGTTCATAGCGTCAGAAGGGGTTTCTGTTAAGAATATGACTATTTTACCACCAGCTGGTGACAGTGATCATGCTGTACTTTCTTGGGAAGTATCTAATTGTATTGATGCTCCGATGAAAACAGGTTACATGCTGAACTACAAAGCTGGAAATTATATTCAACTTAGGTTCCCATAGTATCAGTTACTAATGATAAAATATCAGCAATGCATGGGGATCTTTGAAAAAGTGCTAAAATGAGGCGTATAATAAGGGATACATTCAGATACCTGAATGTATCCCTTTTTATTCCAAGAATAAATAGGTTGGGAGTGAAATAGATGAGCTACCTTATTAAGTAAGATATCCACAAGAAGAAGATGATGTGGAAAGAATATCGTGAGAATAAGAGGGAGGGAGAGGAGTTATGAAATAAATATAAAGCGGAGGTCAGAAAAGTAACGAGTATTGTGCGGAAAGCTAAATCGGAGTATGAAAAGAATTTTGTCATTATCCCGCAAGCAAAAGAAAGAATGAATGTGGAAGAATAACTTTATTGAATGCAGATGGTACTCCAGTCTCAGAAGCCGATGAGATTATTCAATTAATGAATGCTCACTTTTCTGAGATATATCAACCAGGTGTATGTAACATAGTGCACAATGCTACTGCTACATTGAATTAGGTTGAATAGGTTGAAGAGATGTTGCATAACACAAATAAGAATTTTTCAATAGGGATAGATGAAATATCACCACGTTTGCTAAAGGAATGTTCAACCGAACTGGCTAGGTCTTTCACATGTTTGTATAACTTATGTCTCAGCTCAGGAATGAAACCACAGGAATGAAAGGAATGTATGATAGATCCATTGTACAAGGGTGGTTCACAAACTGATGTGTCTAACTACCGACTTATCAGTATCGCTGATGTGGTAGAAAAGAATTTAGAGAAAATGATTGCCAAACAAGCTTTACTCTGCAAGAAGCAGCATGAGTTTATTAAAGGAATGTCATCTTTTAGCAATTTTCTCATAATTTATAACAATATTCCGGCCGAATTGGATACACTATGATAATGGTGGATTTTGCTAAGACATTTGATAGGGTACCACACGAAAGGTTGCTGCATAAACTGGAGAATATGGGACTTAAATATAAACTCTTGTAGCTAGTTGACTGACAGATATCAGAAAATGATATACGGTGGGTGTGAATCTTCCAGATTTAAGGTGACCAGTGGCGTACCTCAGGGTTCAGTCCTTTGTTGTTCATTCTATACAGTAATGCTATTAGGGTCTAACAAGAGGTGTGCAATTGTTTGCCGATGATGCGAAGATAGGCAGAGCATTCAGGGATACTGCTGATAACCAGCGCTTACAAAGTGATTTGAATAGACTGGAAATTTTGGCAAAAATGGCTACAGTTTAATGTCAGTAACTCATACCATCCTTATTCAATCAAAAAATCAGTCATCCCAGCATAATTTATAAATGCCTAAACGTTTTCGACTACACATAATTACCTCAACATAAAAATAAAGAAATTAACACAGACACAGATTTTTAAAAACCGAAATTACCGAACACAGTTAATAAATTACCCCAACAAAACAACAAAAACCAATCAAAACAATTCAACAACCAAAAAAAAAAAAAAAGCTTCCCAGCTTAAAAAATCATCAAACTACTATACATCCAGAACACATACTAAGCCCACAAATACTTTTTTAAATACACCGACTATAAGTTGGTGTTCACCCCCAACCAAAATTGGCAACACTACTCAAATCTACAACATATCACACATACAAAGAAATACTAGAACAGTACAGAGTAGTTTACAAATTTCCTTGCCAACAAGACTGTGATGTCCCCTACACAGGTTCCACGATCAGATCTTTATGGGCAAGATTATAAGAACACTTCCGTGACTGCAACATACCAATTCCAGAACATTTAGACAATAAGAAACGTAATAACCAAAAGAAAAATAGAAATTGCACTCCACGCTCTTGAACAAAAGCATACCCCACAAATCACAAAGCCATAATAATAGACACACAGGGAAATGATATAATGATCACAATATCGGAAACGATAGCTATAAAATGTGACAAAAACTCAATAAACGTTTACGGCCCCCTATATAATCTCCGAGAGTTGGAAGCGCCAAAACATAAAAATTAGGTCACGACTCCGACCGATTGAAAACAACACAACTACACCCAAGACTAAAACACCAAGCCGACATGACAGAGCCTCCACTTTTCCCACGAGCTCCGAAGACGAGGCACTATCGAAACGGCTCATACTCCGTTACTTTCACCCCTAATCATGTTCCATCATATTCTATCCTTCTCCTTTCCCTCCCAAAAAATTATATTTTTCACCTTCTTCCCAAAGAATTCTCAGTCCACTCTTAAAACACTTCAGAAGTAATACAAATGTATATCGCCATACATCGGATGCCGCTTATTAAGATGACAACCAGGAACATCCTACAAAGGTATGGCCAAAATTATTCCTCCCATATAGCCTTCATGTATCTGTCTTTAAAACATCAGTAATGCCCTAAAAATCGAGTAAAAAGCCAATAACATTATAAAAGGTACTCCTCAACAAAAAAATAGACAAAAATAGCTAAAAATTAATAATTAATCGAATTTTTAATGGAATTAGGAATTTAATCGTTACTGAGTGATAATAGAAGTAGCATACATCTATTGTTAAATGTCAACTTTATTTAAAGTGTTAGGCTAGTGGCTCGACGAAATAACCGGCTTTACATATCAATGCATGGGCTCTATCATCTGTGCGTATTCTATTTCGCAAGATAGAAATCTTGCGAGATAGAATATAAAATATCAGAGTTTCCAGGTTAAAAAAAAAGCCTTCCATCTCCTTACCAGAATGATTGTCTTACCTTCGATGTGAAAAATCCTATAAAGGTTGGTTGCATCTCAGATGGAAAGCGGGCATAAACAATTGTCAGTTTACAGAGACTGAAATTTGTACTTAAATTACAGGAAATAATTAATCATTTTCTTCCTATCACAAATCTAAAATTCCTTCAAAGGTAAAAACCTCCTCAAAAATTATATGCTGGAATATATTTTACGAGAGATTTCCCTAATTGTCTTGTTAAGTATTATTATAATTGCAATAGTATGATTATCAAGAACAGAAGCCCAAGACAAATGCGTTGATATTATTCTAATATAATATTACCAAGAACAGCGATGCCAAACTACTCATTAGATAATGAGTAGTTAGATATACTATATCTAACTAGATGCTATATATACTATAAATTTAAAATATAACCAGCAGAACCATCTTATGAGATGGTTCTGCTGGTTGTATTTTAAATTTTATTGAAATAAATTCAAAGCAGAATATCAGCTTAACGCTACCGAAATATTGTACATTAAAAATATATTCAAGTAAATATACTCGCGACTATAGAAAAATACATTTTCTATAGTCGCGAGTTGTATAGAAAAATTCCTAGTTAAAGGGATTACAGGATTCGGATTGGAACGATTTAAAAAACATCTCAAATTAAGTATCTTTCCTCCAGTACGATTGAATTCTTACTTTCTTAACTAAAAATGTGAGAAAAAAAGAACATGATGATAATAATAATATTTTAAAAGTATTTTGCATCGTAATATTATGAGGATTAGTTGATAATACAATTACATATGCTGTATATCCATACATATTTACGTTGAATATAGCTCTACATTTCATATACGTATACTTTATATTTGCATATGTATATAATAAGTACAATAACCTTACCAGTATATTTAATGTTTATTTTGTTCACATCTTTCGAAAGATGTGTTTGGCTTATATGAAGATAAACGTTTCAGGTGCCATTCGAGTATTAATAGTCTTTTTGTATGTGGTTACTTTAATACCATGTATTGTTATTGACTGGCGTTGAGTATAAGGAGTGGAATATATTTTACATATGCTGCTCTAAAGAGAGCTTTGGGCAGCATATGAAGTTAGGTTCTTTATGTTATATGGAAGCTTATTTAATAAGTCTTGCATATATAATTGACGAATTGCTTTTCCATATGCATTATTATAATTACTTGTAATGTATGTTATTTACTGAGGTCTGATTTGATATGGAATTGGAACTGTTTTTCTATATTTTCTGGAAAAGTAGTGTCTTAGTATGATAATGTAATGTCTAAGAATTTTTATAGTTAGCAGTCGACTGTCGGTATGTGTTGATGGATGGAAAAGTAGCGTGTCGTCTGCGTACTGGTACAGTACAGTTGTAGTTGTGCGTTGTACAGTTGTACGTTGGATAAATCATTTAAAAAGGCATGGCGATAGAATTGCCACTTGAGGAATGCCACAATTAATCTCAGTTCTGTTACTGTAGGTACGATTTATTTTTTGTAATGTTGGTTCTATTTTCTTATTGATGTCAAAAAGTGCGCATGCTCAATATCATTTCGAATATATGTTGCTGATCCATACTTTTGGTGATATGTTGCTCCAATGATATAGAAACCTATAATTATGCCCCTTCTTCGGCGTTCTTTCTTTGAATCTGCATGAGTGTCCTTAAGAAGCAGTACATCAATACCCATGTCAGAAAGAAAGCTAGAGAGATAATCGCACTTCACTCGGCTAATACCTTCAATATTTAATTGGCACATTCGGATAGAATGTCCCAGATTTTTAGTCGAGTAGTCTTCAGAAGGATGATACTCTTTATTCTCTTGATACTACATGATAATAACAAAGAGATCCTTGAATAGATTGGCAATCAGTTTCCGCTCGAGCTCATTTAGCGTTCTCCAGGTTGCACTACAAGTAGGAGAGCCAGAGCTGCGAACCCGATCACAAAGGCTTATGACACTGTTTGAAGGAAAGTCTAATATACAAACGATAAAAGTCATCCCTTGTATAACTATATTTTCAAGTGACTCTAGGAAAATAAATTAGTAAATACAAGAAACTAAAAAATGATCTACCCCAGGGATCAGTATTATCCTCTCCTCTGAAGAACTCTGATACGCAAGCCAGAAAAATCTGTCATGCAGATGACATCGATCGTGCTACTAGACACAGTAGTTCATTTAAAATTATGGAAGAAACTGTAAAATCCGATCTAACAACTCTAGGGAATTACTTTAAGAAAGGTGACTATGCCCAAATGAAGATAAAACGGAAGTGTCCTGCTTCCATCTGATCAATAGGTTGATCAGATGGAAGCTTATATATACATTACGATATAACAAGTTTTCCGAGTAAATAGTCATTACATTGGACCGAACGCTATCCCGCAGGAAACACTTGGAGAATACAGCGGCTAAAATCGAGACTCGTAGTAACATCATTCAAAAACTTTGTGGATCCTCTGCTACAACCTTCCTACAACATGTTTGGAGTGCGTGGTCTGATAGGCCTGTTTTTTCATAGTGGAAGTATTTAAACAAAATTTAAAAAAAAAGTAATACAGACCTATCAGACCACGCACTCCAAACATGCACAGAATTGAATGGAAAGACACTAAGTCCCTACACCACACCGCACCTGGTTTGAAAGAAAATTCAAAGAAGGCTTGTAATGCTAAAACGTCATCCAAATCTGAACTAAAATGATGGCTTAATCATTCCAAGAATGTGGAGGACCCATCTAAAATCCGTATAGCAACAAGAACAAGCCCAAACAGAAGAAAATCTCAATAGGAGAGGACTTTAGAAATGTTTAATGTAGTTCCATTTATATGTTATTTTAATTTACATTTTTTTTAAAATTTAAATTAAACTTTTATTTATTTATTTATTTTATTTTTTCTACAAGAGGTCAGGCTAGGTTAAATTATTAACAAGAATCTAGATTTCTCTTACTTTTGCAGTGTCATGTAGCTTGTATCTTATGCATATGTATTTTTCCTGATGATGGCTCAATACAGAGGTCGGAACGTCGAATGTAACTTTCCTAATGTTAAGTAAAGTAATTATTCAGACAAGTGTGTCATGTCTGAATAATTACTTTACTTAACATTAGGAAAGTTAGGAATTCTTCACTATGAATGTTGACCACCGTGTAACCCTAAAAGAAAGAAGTATGAAAGACATATATCAAAGATATATCCTTAATTTGGAGCCACGAACAACAATTACTTTCTGATTTTCTTTAACACCCAACACCTCAACATAAGATTACCCTGTGAACTAGCGATTAACCTATGAACTATGAACTTTAAATTCCAAAACGAAAGTTAACATTTGGTTAGCTTTCATTTTAGGATTTAAACCTAAGTATAACAGACCTCAAAAATTGGGCATCGTTTCCGTACTGGAAGTAAGAGCCCATCCTCTTATTACCAATGAAGAAGAACTAGCCAATGCGTCTTCTATTGATGTATAAGTCAAAAGTTTTATTACTTGTTCCCATATTAGCCCTATTTCTATGAAACTGGCCAGAATCGTATTTACTCGTTTCATCGGGTTAAGGTCTACTTCGATCCGTTAAATATATAATAATAGCAGGAGACTTAAATGCAAGAATTGGAATCACGAAAATTAATAATAATATAGGAATACATGGAGAACACACTCTAAACAGAAATGGTAAAAAATTGATTGACTTTGTAGTTTATAATAACCTAAAAATAATGAATTCCTTCTATAAACATAAAGACATACATAAATATACTTGGGCAGCAAGCGGATGGAAATCAATATTAGATTACTTCATATTAAATGAAAAGACATCAAAAATTTCACTAGATGTTAGAGTTCACAGAGGATATGAAATAAGCAGTGACCACTTCCTTGTTAAAATAAAATTAAGATTACCACCTAAATGGCTACAAGTAACAAGAACAGAAAGAAAAATTGAAACATTTGTTTATAAAACTAGACTATTGAATGACACAAATATACAATGGCTATGAACAAAGAATTAACCAGTATCTAGATAAAATAAAACAAAATGAAGAAATAGAAATAGAATGGCTTAATATAAAAACGATACTAAATGCAGCAGCAAATGAAAGCTTAGGAAAGACCAAAAAATTCAATAAAAGAAAAAAACTGAAGATCTGGGATGATACAATCAAAGAAATAATCAAAACGAAAAAAGAAGCCTATCACAAATGGTTAAGCAGTAAAAGATTAGAAGATGAAATAGAATATAAAAGAATAAGAGCCATAGCTAAAAGAGAAGTCAGAAAAAGACAGAGAGAATCATGGAATAAATTTGTTTCTAATCTAGAACATGATTTATATAAAATAAGAACAATGTATATAAGATTTTGAAACACCTAAATGCAGATACCAAAGAAAACATAAAATTAAACACTGAATTGAAATTAGAAGAATTTCTAAATTACTACACAGAACTGTGGACAGACAAATATTTTAAAAAAGACAACTGGCAAACAATTAACGAAAATGAAAAGGAAATAACTGAAGAAGAATTAGAAATCAGCCTGAAAGAAACAAGAAACGGAAAATCACCTCCAGAAGATAAGCTAGGTTCAGAACTATATAAATACGCAGGAACAAGATTCAAAGGAAGAATCTTATTATTTTTAAATAAAATTCTCAACTGGTATCCCCCCAATAGAATGGAAAAAAGCAATTGTGATTCCTATCTTTAAGAAAGGTAATAGAGATGACCCTAAAAACTATAGAGGTATCAGTATACTAAATTCATGTTACAAAATATACAGCAGAATATTAAATAACAAACTAATGAAATATTCCAAAAACTTTATTCTAGAGGTACAAAATGGATTTAGAAAAGGACGATCATGTATAGACCCAGCCTTCTGCCTAAAATTAATAATAGAGAAAAGAAGAGAATATAATTTAGAAACACATATTGCATTTATTGACTTTGAAAAAGCATTTGACAAAGTTAAAAGAAACATATTATTTAGCATATTAAAAGAAAGACAAATACCAAATAATATCCTAAAAGCTGCCACAAGTATATATGAAAATAATCAAATACAAATAAGATTAAATCATCAGCTATCATATATAAGAGAGATAAACCAATGGGTCCTGCAGGGATGTCCCCTCTCAGCAACTCTTTTTAATATCTACTTAAATGAAATAATAATAAAATGGAGTAAAAATTTACATCAAGGAATTAAACTTTCTCCTACAGTGAACGTAAACACTCTCCTCTTTGCCGACAACCAAATAATAATTACAAATTCTGAAAATAACTTACACAAAGCTATTTTAAATCTAAATGAGATATCCAAAGATTATGGTATGATAATATCAACGGAAAAATCAAAAACTAAAAACTAAAAAAAAACTTTAAAGGACAAGATCCAGCAAGAACTAAAATAGTATTAGATAATAAGATCTTAGAACAGCTGAATTCATTTAACTACCTAGGATGTATGATCACTTATGAAAATGAAAAAGATATAAACATAAAAATTGCGAAATATTTAAAAATAACAGGAGTAATTAACTCTATATTTAAACCAAACCTAGTTCAAAAACAAACCAGGCTAAAAGTATACAATACATTAGCCCTACCGGTCTTAATGTATGGAAGCGAAATCTGGACAATAAAACAAAAAGACAAACAAAGATTAACAACAGCAGAAATGAAGTTTATGAGAAAAACTGCAACGTATACCCTATTTGATCACAAAAGAAATGAAGATATTATGAAAGAATTAAACCAAGAACCAGTAATTGAAAAAAATTAAAAAATAATAAACATAAATGGATGGAACACGTTCAAAGAATGAAAACAGAAAGATTACCAAAACAAGCCTTAAAGTACAAGCCATTAGGAAAAAGAAAACCAGGACGTCCTCTTAAACGATTCAACGATGACTTCTAAGGCCGGAACAGCCGTACTAGGCCTAAATCCTTGATACGTATGATGATGATAATGATGTATTTTTCCTGATGATGGCCTCAATACAGAGGTCGGAACGTCCAATGTAACTTTCCTAATGTTAAGTAAAGTAATTATTCAGACAAGTGTGTCATGTCTCCATAAATTCTTCACTATGAATGTTGACCACCATGTAACCCTGAAAGAAAGAAGTATGAAAGACATATATCAAAGATATATCCTTAATTTGGAGCCACGAACAACAATTACTTTCTGATTTTCTTTACCCCCCTTCCTCAACATAACATTAACCTGTGAACTAGCGATTAACCTATGAACTATGAACTTTAAATTCCAAAACGAAAGCTAACATTTGGTTAGCTTTCATTTTAGGATTTAAACCTAAGTATAACAGACCTCAAAAATTGGGCATCGTTTCCGTACTGGAAGTAAGAGCTCATCCTCTTATTACCAATGAAGAAGAACTAGGCAATGCGTCTTCTATTGATGTATAAGTCAAAAGTTTTATTACTTGTTCCCATATTAGCCCTATTTCTATGAAACTGGCCAGAATCGTATTTACTCGTTTCATCGGGTTAAGGTCTACTTCGATCCGTTAAATATAAACAGCAATCTGAAATATCCACGAGATTATCAACTGTGGCGTGGCTGCAAGACACCATGCTAGGGAAAGACGGAGAACTCTAAGCGCACCGAGAAAAATATCAGATATATAGAATGACAGAGAGCTGCAGCTCTGCCTTCACATATACTGCCTTCAGCTGATTTACATAATGCCTCGAACAGAGAAACATCAAGTTTTGTGGAAGGAATGTGAAAAAAAACTTGTACACAAAACGCAAAGAAAAATTTGTTAATCTATGGAAATATTATTTGATGCTATACACTTGAATGTAAATCCCAACATTGATTTATCTGAATGCTTCCTAGCTATGGCCATCCAAGCATGATCATTTCAACGTGCCCAAAACATATATATTAAATTAATCCTATCCTAACAGATGGCAGCACTTTGCTGACATGCAGTGGTGACTTACTTACTTAAAACAAAAGCCTACCGCTTAAAACGATAATTTTTAATCAACATGTTCCATAGAAGAGCAGCAGCAGTGGTACTTTCAAACGTTTAATTTTGTATTGCATAATATGTTCAGAAATGGGAGTTGATAACCGATAATTTTTTTAATTTCGCTTTTTCTTAACTATTTCATTAAATACTTAATGATTTACTCTATTTTATATTTCAATAAGAATAATTTTTAATGTTCATTTTTAGCATTCACAGTTTATCACCATTTGCAATACAGGAAATTTTCGTTATGAAAATGCAAAATTATTTTCATTTCTTTTAGGTGCTGAGTTTGGTTTGGTTGAGAAATAATTTGAATACGAAGATGCTGATATAATCGATACATTACATCCCTCTTCCTTAATGATTTCCGTTTTTGATTCTACTGCATTGTTTCATCCAGTCTGTCCAGATTCTTTCTCAACCAAACTAAACTGAACACTAAAAGCAATCTTCAACCGAAAAAAATACCTCGCAAGAAAAAGTGATGGAAGGAATGAAATAAATTGAAACTCTCTGTTTTCATGATGACATTTCAGGAAGTATCTACAAATTATTTGTAGTATGTTAAATTAAATACACCGTTTTTGCTTTGTGTATTAATTAGAGTAACTTTCACTTGGGTAACTGTCTGTGTACATGTTGATGTACACAGACAGTTGTTGTGTACATCAACATGTTGAACGCACGATGTTGATCCATCGTGCGTTCCTTCTACTCAGACAATTATTCTAGCAGAGGATCACTAACTCACCGCTGATGGAGAGAGAAGAAGAGAGAGAGAGAGAGAGAGAGAGAGAGAGAGAGAGAGAGAGAGAGAGAGAGAGAGAGAGAGAGAGAGAGAGCAAATTTGTCCTCATTTAAAGGCACAGATGACACTTTATTTATTTCACTCAGAACGTTTCGAAGCAATATGTGCTTATTTTAATCATGACAACGTAAACATTGCTCTTCTCTTCATTTCATTACATTCCAACTCAAGCAATTCCACCCTCCCAGCTGGATGAGAAAGTGAAATATTTGTTCTCAGCAATAAACTGAATTTCTGACAATCTTCTTCACTCACTCATCGAATCTTTTCTTAACCGTTTTCCTTTCTAGTATACTGTTAAAGTGACGTGTCCTCTTCTTAATTCATTATAATCTCATTCAAGTTTCATTTCTAGCAGACTGCCCTATGAGGAAATAAAGGACATTAGCGGATTTATTTTATTTATTTTTATCTTTTTCTCTTGACTACTGCCGCACATGACATTTGTTGCTAATAAGCTTTGTAATTTAGTATTCATTTAGTTTATTAATTTAGTATTTTTAACGTTTTAAATTCATAGTAACTCGAAGCTAAATAACGCATTTGATTATCGGTATACTTTGCATAAGCAACCGTAAATGATTACTCAGGTAATGTAAGAGTTACATCCTTTCGACTTCAAAACATGTAAGTAAACTACGCAAGGTGGTTTTCGTAATAGCATTCTTGTATGGAGATATAATTTATTTATCGATGTGGAGTCCGCAACCTTTCAGAGCTAAGTCTCTGCTCTTATGATACCAAGTGCTGCAAAGTGGTCGATATAATTCAGAAACTCTAGAGACCAAACATGGACTTTTCCAGCTATTTAGGTTTTCAATAAACAATGTGGTATTCTCACACTAGACGATGAGATTCATTTCCCACCTAAAGACAATCCAATCTCACGGCAGGATTCGCAATCGCAGACTGCTGGCTGGAGAGTGCATGGCCTCTACTCGGCCAACCAGACTAGTAAATGTGATATCTCATCTCATCTTCCTTTTATCCTCTTTTACCTTTATGGTGTATCCTATGTCCTGTAGTGTTGAGTTCTCAAGGCTGGTTTATAGTACCTGCTTTGCGGGATGAAAAACCCCAGGATAAACTGGGTAAAAAACCCTGCTGTCCACGCCCAAGACCGACTAACTCAACTATGGCTGAGGAAAATCCTTCATCTCCTAACATCACCGACGGGAATCGAACTTAGGACACTCCTTCCCTAGGCATATGGTTGCGAAGCGCACAGCCACCGGGCTAACCGCGCGAACGTAAATGTGATATAATTGATAACGAAATGAACTGATTGAAGACTATCAAGAAATCGCATTTCGAATGCAGAGAAACGTACTTTTTTTCCCTAATACCCCTGGAAGTGTAAATAATGTTTTCAAAGTCATGTTTAACATTCCGAAGAGGTCCAAAATTTCTTATATCTTGGATATATAGTACAAAACCTTTCGCAGACTGGCTGCTAGACAACAAGCGGGAATAAACTTAATAAAATAAAATAAAAATAAGCATAGTAGTGAATCTATAGAAGGCTTCCAGATCAGCTGCGAATCACTGTTCTGCCATTTATGCCTGAAAAAATCCAAGTGGTGATTTGATGAGGGATTTGCCGTGGCCGTGATTTATTGAGGAGATGGAAAAAGATCGCTTAGCAAAGAACATTGCTGTATATTCTATACTCTCCGACTTTCAACATAATAAACATTTTCAACCACAAAAATCTGTGCACCTTACAAATCCACTTCAAAAATAAACGTAGTTTTGATTGCAACCTAATTATCTTAGTTTACATTTTCAGTCTACAAAATTACACATACTTTTCTTAACAGAATTTTTTCTTCTCAAAGATTGAGAGAGACAGAGAGATTCTAATGAAGAATTTCTTATGCTTAATCTTCTTTAGTGAAAACTTTCTTTGCCTTATCTATCTATCTCATAATAACACCAATCATTCAAAACATTAATTTTCGTTTTTTAAATGTTGCTCTATTTCAACTTTTCTGATTTCAAACTCATATTCTTGGAGATTTGGATGTAACTCGAACTGGCTGTCCATCTTCAAATGCACCAATCCAGCAGGCAGAGATGCTGATGATTTGCTATCGCCAACGATCTCACTCAAATACTTCATATTTCTCCGGAGAAATTTAATCATTCTTCATACTTTTTATTTATTTATTTATTTATTTATTTATTATCACCATCTTCTAAATATACTTCGGAATTTGCTTTTCACCTAAGCAGGTAAAATCCCATCATAATTCGCCGTTAATTTCTTCTCACATGAATTACCCTTTATATATCTGTACAACTTTAGTTCTAGAGTTGTGTGGCATTGAAAATTTCATAGTTATCCCTTATTCAAAGATAATATTAACGAAATTTATTGTTTTAGAGTTATTCTGTACCATAATTTAAAATTATAAACGCACGCTTAAAACTAGATAAAATAAAATTAATTAAGTTGCCTGTGTAGCTCTGTGGAAATCGCATTTGTAAGGTCAGATCTACAAAAAACCTGAGCAGGGACGAGAAAAATTTCTGTCCTATCAAGTTTCGAAAATTTATTATTATTATTTTACTACAAATGTACTTACTTCGGCAGAAATAATATAAAATTTTCTTTTCTATTTGGGAAAAATGCAAAAATAAAATTTTTTATTTTTTTTATATTTTCGTAATTTTGCCTTTTTATTTCAAGTGTTATACACCTACTGGCCATTGAATTAAAAACTTGTATGCAAATGTACGTAAACGTTACTTACCAGGCGTATATACAAAATACTTGGTCATGTACGTCACTAGGTGTTCTACGCAACTATTTAATTATGCTGCTGTTCAGTGATCGCCAATAGTGTTGATCACAATGGGATAAACAAAGATCTTTCGGAGTTCGAAAGGGGGCTTACTGTGGGTGCCCATCTTGCTGGAGCCACGATTTTGAAAACAACAGAACTTTCTGGTTACTCAAAAGGTGAGATATACAGCGTGTTTAATCAGTGCAAAAAATAAACTATGTGGCTTGTCTAAAAGGTGTAACTGTGGTCCTATGAGAGTCTGTCAGGAAGGAGATTGCTGTCGTCTTGAAAAAGCATGTACGGACAAACAGAACTTCCTCAGCACAGAAATTCATCGAAGCATTTAATGAAGGCTGTTCCCGATCCACATCTCATCGATCTATGCTCAGGGAATTGAAGAGGACTGGTACTGGCAGTCGCATGCCCACACAGAAACACAATATTAAATATTAAATATTAAGGAAAGTTCCCAAAATTCAGGTTTATGACATGACATGATAAAAATTTAATGTAAAATTCACACTCTTAATAAAAAAATGATACGAATATTAGGGTCTAGGGCCACGAGATGGCAGCAGTTGTCTACCATGCACTCTCTCTCTCTCGAGCAAAGTCATCATGAGTCATTGATAGATTAACACATCGTTGAACATTACAGAGACAATGGACTGACTACTAATCCATCTTCACAGGTTAGGACTAAATGAGCTGCGTTTTCTCCATTTAGGGGGGGAAAAAAGGAGTTAGAAGATTTAAAAGACTTATTCCTAAAATAAGTACACAAATAAAATCATATTAAATAAATGCATATGTTTATGTTTAAAAGTATACATTATTTAAAAAGCAGCAATAATTTATCGAGTTTCGTAATTTGGAGTTCCCTTTATGATAATGTTCACAGGAGAAAAAATGTATATTAAGTCATGGAAATATATTAGGTCATGGAGATTTGTCATGGAAATGTTGACGATGGTTTCTGTTCAACCGGTTCGGACCCATCATATGTGTGTGCTAAGCATTAAAGAAGAATAGAAATATGCAAGTAGTCCAACTGTATCATGCAGACTGCAAACAAGAGTATACAAAAGAACCAACAGGTAGATTATTATGTATGTGCAGAAATGCTAGGAGTATCAAAAACAAAGGGATAGAGTTTGTTGCCTTAGTCAATATATTGCGACATCACATTGTAAGTATTAGTGAGACCTGGCTATCAGAATCAGATCTATTAATTGGTATCGAGTGTCAAGTGTACAGTATTTTTAGGAAGAGAGGAGAGGAGGGCATGCTGCTAATGATATCGGATGACTTGAATCCAGTTAGAGTTGAGACCTTATGATTGTAGTAATACTACTAACAATATTTTATGTGGCGGTGAGTATGAAGCCATCTGGTGTAGGGTGGAATCTAATAAGACTAATTAAATAGTGGGGTGTTGTTACAGACATGGTGCATCGGTTGCTAGTCATGAAGAAATGCATCACCAAAGTTGAAAAGATGAGCATGAAACAGTAATCGTAATGGGAGACTTTAATTATCCAAATATTGATTGTGTAGCAGTAGAATCCCATGAGAAGAATGAAAATGCATTTATTGAGCTGTTGCGGGACAATTTCCTCAAGCAGCATGTGACAGAAGGAACTCGAGGTCAAAGAGTGCTAGATTTGATTATAGTGTCAGAGGGCGTTTCAGTTAAAGACGTAACTATTCTGCGTCCAGTTAGTGACAGCGATCATGCGGTACTCACTTGGAAAGCGACTAAGTTTATGAATGTTCATTCAGAAAAGGTTACATGCTGAACTACAAAGCAGGAAATTATGACCAACTGAGTTCAGTGGAATGGGATTGGTTGCTGGATGGAAAGAATATCGACAGTGCATGGGAAGCATTTAAACAATGCTTAAATGATGCGATATCAGAATGTGTCCTGAGAGTTCGAAGAATAAATAGAGTAGGAGTCAAACGGATTGTAATCTTATTAAGCAAGAGATTCGTAAGGAAATGATTATGTGGAAGGAATACCGTTTGCATAAAGATGACGTCCGTTATTAATGTTATAAACAGCAGGCTAGAACAGTCACAACTGTTGTACGGAAAGCAAAGTCTGAGTATGAAAAGAAATTGACTCTGTGTGGTAATGACAATCCACAAGAATTCTATCGATATGCCGCAAGTAAAAGAAAGAATGAATATGAAAGAATAACTCTTCTAAATCCAGATGGTATGACGGTTATAGATGCAGAAGCGGTTGTTCAGTTAATGAGTGCACATTTTGTTAAAAGCTATCAACCTGGTGAACGCAACATTGAGCTCACTGTTACCTCTTCACTAGATGAAGAAATGCAGATGTGTGAGGCCAAGGTATCAGAGCTGTTGCACAAATCGAATAAGAATTCAGCAATAGGGGCTGATAGAATATCAGCACGTGTTCTAAAAGAGTGTTCGGCTGAACTGGTCATTCCTTTGACCAGGTTATTTAATATGAGTCTCAGAACAGGGGATATTCCTCAGGAATGGAAGGAATATATGGTAATTCCATTGCACAAGGGTGGTGCAAAGACCGATATATCGAACTATCTACCAATTAGTATCTCAGAAGTGGTAGTGAAGATTTTGGAAAAATTGGTTAGGATCCGCATTCAGAAATGGGTTGACAATGAATCTCGTTTGCAATGATTAACATGGGTTTACTAAGGGAAGGTCATGTTTTAGCAACTTGCTCACAGGATACACCATCATACTTTTGGATTTTGCTAAGGCTTTTGACAGAATACAGCATGGTAGACTGTTGCATAAATTGGAGAAAATGGGTTTGGGTTATACAATATTAGCATGGAGAACAGGATGGCTGACTGACAGATATCAGAAAGTTGTATACGGGGGATCTGAGTCTGTAAGGTTTAATGTAACAAGTGGTGTACTACTTCTTACCTTTAAACTTCTGTACATTAATTATATTAGGAAGGATTTGCAGAACACAAGAGATGGGCATCTCTGTTGCACTGTTCTGTAGATGGTGCTCCTTTAAAAGAGTCATATCTGGTGCCTCCCCAGTATGATTGGGTAAGGAATGGCACCAGACTCCTCCCTGGGTTCGAGTATATTGACCTTATCAGGACGATGAACAATGCCCTGCTCACTTGAGCCCGCACAGCTCGATGGAGTAACAATGACTCAAACTGTAGGACTGGCTGCCACTACAGTGAAACATTGTCTCATACAGCTTAGTGTTGATTCCGCACCCATGGGGTCCGCGTGCGGAGGCATGACGCGTGGTCTCCATTCTAAACAACCGCTTTAAGAACAAAGGTTGGGAGACCGCGGTGGAACCACATTATAGGACATCTGCGGGTTTACGTAAGCCAGACTTATTGATTAAAAGAGATGGTGACGCTTGGGTAGTTGATGCCCAAGTGGTGGGAATAGGGCGCCCACTATCCTACAGTCAAAATAATAAGGTAAACTATTATAAGAATAACCAAGATTTAATTAGTATGATACGGGAAGTGCATGGGGCAACTCCGAGGTTTACCAATGCCACCATCTCTTTACATGGCTTATGGAGCCCAGATAGCTAGAAGGACTTAAAACAGCTTAGGCTTACGCAGAAGGATATAAAAGTTCTTTCCTTGAAGGCCCTACAGGGCATACTGGTAGCATGGTATTGCCACCAGAGAATGACTACAATGATAACTAGAACAAGCATAAGGTAAAAAAAACACTTGTAAAGGCTTAGGCCTATATCAAATCTGGACGAGATGTCTGGACCTGATGTAAGGGTAGTACTGCCCATAATCAGTACAAAGATTAATAAAACAAATATATAAATAAATAAAAATAACAAGTGGTGTATCACAAGGATCAGTGCTTAGTCCACTGTTGTTCAATCTGTACATTAATGATATTGGGAAGGATTTGACAAGCGACATACAGTTATTTGCTGATGATGCAAAGATAGGTAGGGTAATTTGGAATGCTGATGATATGCAGTACTTGCAGAATGATTTAAATAAGCTGGAATTGTGGGCATGGGAAAACGGGTGTCAGTTCAATGTTGGTAAATGTAAAGCCATTCACTTCGGCGTGATTAGATATCCAATGTCGTTATATTGCTTGAAGAAACTGATGAGGCTAGTGATCTTGGAGTGTTAGAAGATAGGAAGTTGAGGTTCAGGGGCCATGTTGCAAAGATTACAAATACAATTCAAAAAATAATCGCCAAGAAGGGTATGAGTGCTAGATTTTTCTCTCAGAATGTAGTGCGTGATTGGAATGGATTGCCATTGGATGTTGTGAGTGCAAGCAGCGTGAATGAATTCAAGAATAAGCACGATAGCTCGTGCGTGTAGTATGTAGCCTTCCTCGATGAGTCTCTCACTCCCTGGAGGTCTCTCTTAATAATAATAATAATAATAATAATAATAATAAAGTTGACACCTCTTTCTGTAGAGTTCATCATCAGTTCCCTCAACAATATCATAAAATACTCATACCTTGTGATTATTTCAAAACTGACTCAAATGACAGGAGTAAAAATATCATATGTTAAAATTCATTCTCAGAGTCCTAATCAGAGTGTTTGTTACTTAATAAAAAAAGGAAGTATTCGTAGCTCAGTCTGTATATAGATGAAGCCCTTTGGTTGGAAAGACCTGGGTTTGACTCCTGTGCAGGAACTGGTCTCCTTCGACGAAAGGTAAATTAGCCGGTCTCATAAGGTAAAGGGATTTTTCACCCAAAAACTAGGGTTTTTCGCCCCCCCCACCCCAGTACAGGCAAACCGGCTCCGTGAACATACACACACGGACCTACAGTCAAAAAATACATATACTTAACCCCTCGTTAGGAGGGCTCAACCCGTCTCCCGTCCCCCCCCTCCCCCCAAAAAAAGGGAAGGGAGAGAAAAAGAGTTCAAAAATTATTCAAAAGAGAATTAAGTGGCAAAAGCATTTGATGTCTATTAAAACTATTAAAAGCCGTTCTATGACAATGTTTAAACTCAAAAATTATGCAGCCATTGAAATAGTTCGAGAACTCAAAGATGAACTCGCTTCCTGCACTCCCGAACTTGTTCAAATGACTGTCTGATTCCTAAAAAAAAAAAAAAAAAAAAAAAAAAAATTCGTAGACATCAAAGAAGTGTTATACCTTAGCTGCAGTTTCCCCCATAGAACCTCCTTTCAGATGGCAATAAGAAGCTGCGAACTCTCAATGTGCTGGAAAGCACATTGAAAATCTCTCAGTGGTGCGATGATGCTGACACGCTCTACTTTCCAAACTTAAGTGTGCATATGTCGAACACATTATCGTTAAGGATATTAAATGCAAGTAATGTCGTGGGCAAATTCAGTCCGGATCCGATCAGAATATTGTTGATCAGGATCAGGTTTACATGTTTTCATTGCGATATTGCCGTTTTGATTTTAACTCTCAGATGAAGGCGGCGAGTGTTTCACCCCTGTAACCATTAATCTTCATCTGGCTAATTAATTCTGTCTTGACTAACATCCTCTCTCTCAGCTGCATTGATGAACTTCCCGTGACACGCTCCTACCAACCCGTTCCTTCATAACTACAAGGCGATTATCGTGTTCTGAATTAAGGGAAAAAACTAATCTGCTTCCAGCTATTCGAATGGAAAAGGAGATACACAAATGGCAACAGGCCTTATATATGATGAGTTATTGGGTCGAACGAAGGTGAAAATAAAGTTGGATGGGCACACAAGAGTATTCTTCATGGCTTAATTAACCTGCTCACATGAAAAATATTAGCACAGTAGCAGGTTTATAAACACAATTTCGAGACCAGCGTGCGTGTAAGAATGAGGACCGTATCAAATGAAAAATGACTGATTAAAAAACAATCAGGACACTTTTCAGGTATCGTTGACACTGTGGTAGTTGAATGCAGATTGTTTTCAATCTCAAAGCTACAGTTGCATTTATATCAATCAAGACAAGCGATTCATTTACTATGAGTTCGTCAGTGGTCCGATTGCATCAAAAATTGATGTTTGAGATGACTACATAAATGATTGTAAGATTCCAAATAGTGAATTTCGATAAAATCTGTCCAAAGATATTCGAAAACCACGAAAAACTATGTAGCAAAATATTTGCAAAATGTGCGCCAAGAAGAAAACACTCTTCGCATTTCGTATGAGGTTGACAAACTCACGTGAGCTTCAGATGAAAATCTCTTATCCTTCTTTCTTTCCAAGCACAGAATTAATATTGGATCGTCTTCGTGACTGCTTTAAAAAAGCACTTTCTTTAAATGCAGTATATTCTTACGGACACGGGCGAATTAAGCTGACTGGCGGCCCGTGACGGTAAAATTTACGAGGCCCCTAAATATTTTTTCTACATTTGGAAAAGTTGACATTTCTTTTGCAGCCTGATATACTTGTGTGGCAGTATTGAATTTGTCTTTATCTTCTTTTAGAAATAGCAGAAATGTTCCAGTTCATCATCAAAATGCTCAATAATATCTATATTGTTCTTATAAATCTCTTTTAATTTTTTCCACATAGCTCGGCGACTGTGGTGGTCGCGAGCTCCTACACTCGCTTGATCCGCTTCTACTTACGGTATAAACATCTGTAGGGTATTAGAATCGTTTAATTCAAATCCTTTAATAGGTTTATAGTGGAGGTGTGTATATATATATATATATACTGTATATATATATATGACAGAATGATCATTGACTCGGTTAACATACATAGTTTTATGAAAAAAATTGAATGACTAGAACCGAGATTTAATTAAAAAGGTTTTAATATAAACACACTACTAGTTTCGGCCTGTAACAGTCTTCTTCAGGTGACATTATAAAAGAAAAAACACTAAACATTGAGGGTTAAAAGACTATGAACAACATAGACAGTCTTTATACATAATTAGCATGAAAACGTTGTAGTTGTATTTGAAGCTGTTCTTTCATTTGTTGCATTGTTGGGAGAGTGCGTGCTTTCTGCATCACGTGAACTCCAGTACATGATTACAGCTGAATGACTATCTGGGAGGTTGTAGCTTAAGTTGTTATTTAGATGAACAGGATTGAAGATGATTTCTCTCGATTCCACAATTTTTCTCTCTATTTCGTCACTGCAACGGAAGATGTTTGTAGATTTTTCCCACCAGACTTTGTGATTTTGGTTATCATCATTAGGATTAGCCGAGAAGAGGATATGACTTGATAATGCACTTGCTCGCTGTCTCTTGTAAGTAATGTCTCTCATGTGTTCTTCCATACGCATTTCGACAGATTTGTCTGTCTGCCCGAAATAAGGAATATCGCAGTCACATAATATTTTATATACGCCAGGGTATTTGAGGTTGATGATGACAAGGTTTTGGGTGGCTAATTAAGGAACAGATCTTTGGAAGTGGAGTGAACAAGGTTCTGATATTGTATTTTTTTAGAACTTTTGCTAATTTATGTGAAACAGTACTTATGTAAGGAATAGATATATTGCTTTTGAATCTATTTGTTTCTTCTGAGTGATGTCTGGGAGGATTAAGAAGGAATTTGTTAATGATTTTCTTGGAATATCCATTAACTTCGAAAGAAGTTTTCAGATGGTTTATTTCTGTAAGCAGTTCATTTGGATCATCAAGAAGAGAACGGGCTCTTTGTCCCAAGGTGGAAATTATTCCAAGCTTATGAGGAGGGAAATGATGGGACTGACTGTGCAGATATCTATTGGTATGTGTGGGCTTTCTATATATCGATATTTTTAGTTTACCAGAAGAGTGAGTCAGTTTGACATCAAGAAAAGGCAAGGAATTATCCGTTTCATGCTCAGCAGTAAACTTAATACTTTGATGTCGGCTATTGAGATATTCGAGGAAAACCACAAGGGATTCATGTCCATGGCTCCAAACAATGAAGACATCATCCACATAACGTTTCCAAACTTTAGGTGTTAAAATAAAGGAAGAGATAGCCTTGGTTTCAAAATCTTCTAAGTAAATATTTGCAAGAACCGGAGATAAAGGATTACCCATAGCTAGTCCATGATTTTGTTTGTATATATTATCTTGAAATTTGAAGTAACCGAACCTGATGCAATGTGTAAGCAAGGCTAACATTTTTTTTGGATAACTTGTCCTTGAGTAATGTTAGGACTTCATCTGTTGGGACATTAGTGAACAAAGAAGTTATGTCCAAGCTAGCCATGATGCCATTTTCATCAACTGTAATATCCTTGATGTATGTAACAAATTCTGTAGTGTTCTTGATAAAGGAAGGTGATTTCCCTGAAAAACTTTTGAGGTATTTGGCAAGGTATTTTGAAAGATTGTATGTATAACAACTGAATTATCCCGAAACGTCCGTTTAACTCTACGCTCTCTCCATCCGTTAATTCCTCGCATATATGGTGTTCCTAAAATCTATAAAGAGAACACCCCATTACGCCCAATTGTAGAAGGTATCGATTCTCCTACATACAATCTTTCAAAATACCTTGCCAAATACCTCAGCTGTAATCATGTACTGGCGTTCACGTGATGCAGCAAGCACGCACTCTCCCAACAATGCAACAAATGAAAGAACAGCTTCAAATACAACTACAACGTTTTCATGCTAATTATGTATAAAGACTGTCTATGTTGTTCATAGTCTTTTAACCCTCAATGTTTAGTATTTTTTCTTTTATAATATCACCTGAAGAAGGCTGTTACAGGCCGAAACTAGTAGTGTGTTTATATTAAAACCTTTTTAATTAAATCTTGGTTCTAGTCATTCAATTTTTTTCATAAAACTATATATATATATATACAGCTAATAATGGCACGCTATTACAGATTTGTACAGAGTTCAGTAACGAACAGACCATCGGCATTGAACTACACTATCTACCAATAATTGTCCGGACACTTCACTTTAGCAATTTACAATTGATACTATCAGGCGAACGCTAATATCGGGTATATACACCTTTGGCTTTGATCACCTCCTGTACTGTTTGAGAAAAACTTTCCAATAATGTTAGTGGGGTCAAGAACTATGCACAGGCCAGGGTAGTCGTTAACACCCATCTCTTAATACCATTCCATAACAGCTGCATCTTTGTGACATGGGGTATTATTCGTAGATAGTGTAGTTCAATGCCGATGGTCTGTTTGATAGTATGAAACCGTCCGTTTCTTAAAAACTCCACAGTGTGCAGGCAGCACTTGATTATACAGAATATCAAGGTACTGAGCTATCTTCATGGAACCCACCGACAACGACCAGTGGTCCCACTTTAAACCATCTGAAAGCACCCACAACGTTACCCATCCACCACCAAATTTTACTGCGGGTACAACACACTGTGGTAACAAGCGCTCTTTGCACCAGCCCAGACGAACCGCCTTGTTCGTTGTTGTGATCTTCTGCTTGTGTGCGGCTTTTCCGTGGAAACCCAGTAAACGGAGTTCATTTCGTACAGTATTAGTGCTCACCATGATGTTACTGACGCTTTGGAACTCATCACGAATGGTCTGTGCCGATTGTAGTCGGTTTTTGCGTGCCACCCGTTTTAACATACTCCTGTCCCTGTCAGTCAGCTATTTTCTGCAGCCCACCCTGGGTGTTTTCCTGCACGAGTGATGCCAAATGTCTCCATGTGTTGATCACATCGCTAATCATTGATGTTGAGTGGCAATGGTGCGTATGGACATGTCACCAACGTGACAGCTCATGAGACCTCTCTCGAAGTCACCGAGTTCATGTCGTATTGCCATACCACCTGTATTCAATATAACTGCCATACCACCTGCTACGATGAAATACTGCTTCTTACCATCTGCACATCGGTTTTTATGCTATTAACAAACCTGGAATCAACTTCAAATAACAGGATGTCCGGACAATTATTGGTAGATAGTGTATAATCCAAATACTATTAGAATGTTAGTGAACATTTAATTTCAATTGGTTTTATTAATGAAATTTTAATAGCATTTAATTTTAATAATTAAAAAGTAAAGTTCTTCTGTTATATACTGCACTCAAATTACAAAGAGTTTTATATATATATACTAAGGATGCCAAGTAATTATATAAACTTGGTTTTTTCACTCCTTCTCCCAAGTAAGCAAAACAGTTAAGTTTGCGTCTGAACGTAGTTCAAATCTTAACTGTTTTGCTTACTTTGGAGAAGGAGTAAAAAAACCAAGTTTATAAAATTACTTGGTATCCTTAATATATATCATCCCCAAGGTAAAAAAAAATTTCACATACGTATATATCTACTGTATATGTATAAAAAGATAAGCCGAAATTTGAAACGTTTTTATGCCACGTTTTTTGTCTTACCGGCTTACCGGCTCTTACTAGCTTACCAGCTCGGAAATCGAGGGTTGGACGCCGTAGACGCTACGGGGAAGACCCACCCTAATATATATATATATACATACACATTTGTGTGTGTGTGTGTGTGTGTGTGTGTGTGTGTGTGTGTGTGTGTGTGTGTGTGTGTGTGTGTGTGTGTGTGTGTGTGTGTGTGTGTGTGTGTGTGTGTGTGTGTGTGTGTGTGTGTGTGTGTGTTCGAATGTTCCAACTTGCGCTTGAACTATATGCAAACAAATTCGGAAATTTCATTCGAAAGGCTGATGCAGCAGCGCAGCTTCATTATGAAACGCAAGATATTTAGTGAACTTGAGCTTGAAACACTGAAAGCTCAAGCTGTAAAAGGAGACTTTGATCCTAAACTGATCGATAATATGAATGGAGCAGAACCAGATTCCAACGAGCAGAATGCTGAAAATGTCGAAAATATACAAATAGTTGCAAGGAATCTATCAGAGAAGGAACAAGAAGTGGCCACAAAAATTATCGACCAATTAACAACAACCTGGAACGAGTTAGGTCAGTAATGAGGCAAGTATCCTAACAAAAACTGAAGGAACTTCTACGAGAAGCCAATAAAGCTGCAAGGACTATTCCTACTGGAACTATTGGACAAACGAATCAACTTATGTTCTCAATAGTATACGTAGTAACATCTGAATTAGG
This sequence comes from Typopeltis vanoorti, assembly GCF_054136105.1. Classification (NCBI taxonomy): domain Eukaryota; kingdom Metazoa; phylum Arthropoda; class Arachnida; order Uropygi; family Thelyphonidae; genus Typopeltis; species Typopeltis vanoorti. Next base: position 24,729,500 of record NC_143549.1, read on the forward strand.
CTATAAGATTAGTGAACCCAAAAGCAGTAAGGCTCAGAAACTTAGTAGAAGCATCGACTGGAGAATAAAATTCTTAAACTTAGAGCAGACGTGAGCAATTTGAAAAAAACCTTAAGGAAAAGAAGCTGAAAAACCCGATAACCCGTAATAACCTTATAAAGAGGTATAATATTGATATACGCCTATTGATGAATATTAGAGGAACTGAAGCAAAAAATGTGTAGTTGCAGCCTAAAATAACAAGATACAGTGCACGTATTGAACAGTACAAGCACAATTCGATATTTCACTCGAATCAGCCAATTTTACAAGAAAATTGATAGCTGCAGAAATGATAATTTTATAGAAAATACAAATATAAATACTACAGACAAAGAAAATACACTTAAATTTTGGCAAATTCTATGGGACAACTCTAAGAGGCACAATAATAACGCAAAGTAGAGTGAACAAATTACGAACGAATCTCAAGAACGAAAAATGGACCAACTGAAAATAACAACTGGAATGATTCAAAAGCTAAAACAGATAAAAAAATTGACCAATACCCGAGAAAGATGAATTACATAGCTACTTTTTGAAATATCTGACAGGATTACACGAAAGCCTTGCTAATCAGTTTAACGATGTTTAGAAAGACAAAGCAAAGCAAAGAAGAGTGGATCACAACAGGCAAAACGTTTTTGAGCAGAAAACAGCCGACCAATAACATGCCTGCCAACAACTTTTAAGTTGTTGGCAGGCATGTTATTACTTACAAAAATAAAACTTACAAAAATTCTTGCAAACCAGCATGAATAATTGGAAAACAACGTTGGTTCTGAATAGAGAAGAAATTGGGGAGGTAAACATAAAAAAAAGGGGTATCTTTCAAGGAGATCCATTATCTCCTCTATTGTTTATCTTGTCACTGATCCCCTTAACTAGAATTTTAAATAAAACTGCTGATTGTTACCAAACTGCTCAAAAACGTGCAAAGATATCTCACCTTTTATACATGGGCGATCTGAAGCTGTACTCAAAATCAGAGAATGAACTTGGATCATTGCTTAATACTTGCACATATTCAGTCAAGATATCCATGGATTGGCTTAGACCAGTGGTTCTTAACCTTTTCAAAATCACGGAACACTTTTGATTATAATATAAATTTGGGGAACACTGAAAGCATTAGGATCATAAAACTAACAATAAAAATATGTATGGACTTGCCTTTTATAAAAATGGAACTTATTTTAATGCGATACTTGAGCTTGTCGGCTTTTGCAGATTTCAGCAATATCAGATCTAATATGTGATATAGCTATCCTCATCTCTTTGTCTATATTATCAAGTCTTTCACGCTTTTTAGTTTTCATATTGAGATATCGAGCTCACACAACTATGATGTTGAAAACTGTAACGAAATTTTCGCTGCTGTTGTGGAGAGAGCTGGGTATTCGGCTTGGAAAAAAAATCAAAAATTTCTCAAGAGTTATTTCAGAAAATTTTCACTTTTAGAGTACGATACGTTGACAAGGTAACTAATTGTTTTTCTTCTTGTAACGAAAATTCACAACTCGATGTATTAACTCTGCCAAATGGATTTCCTATCCAGTCATAACTGTGTTTATTTAAGGAAGGAAAGTAACTTAAAATATTTTTTCTTCAAATATAGTTAATTGTTCCGTTACAACGGAAATAATTCCCTCAACATTTTTATTCAGAGTAGCCAATTACACTCAGAACTATGTCACATGACATCTTTTACCGGCGGAACACTTGTAACCAGTTCACAGAACACAAGTGTTCCGGGGAACACCGGTTAAGAACCACTGGTTTAGACAATTGCGCAATTGCTAGAATAATAAGAGGAAAGTTTGAAGACCTGAACGAAATCGAGCTGCTCGATGGCGAAAAAATCAAGGCAATGAAATTCGAAGATAGCTACAAATTGGGGATTTTAGAAGCATCAGAAATTCTGCACAATAAGATCAAAGAAACTTAGAGAGCAGAATACATAAGGCGACTAAGAAAACTCCTTAAGTCAACGCTGGAAATTTGATAAAAGCAATCAACACCTGGGTCATACCTATTCTGAAATATTCAGCAGGCATTATTGAACGGACCCAGCTAAAGGTGGTGAATTTAGACCGAAAAACTTGAAAATTAATGACAATGCACCATGCCCTCAATCCTCGGGGTGACATTGATGTTCGCCAGAGGCCCTATCTATTACGCAAAAAAGGAGGCAGAGGATTATTACAAGTAAAGCAAGTTATTGAAGAAGAAAACGAAATCTGGATGATTATCTGCAGCAAACAACGGAAAATTTTCTAATTGAGGTAATGAAAGAGGATTCATTTAATCCCATGGAGACAAAATTGGAATACAGAACCAACCAAGTAAAAGTGAGAACTGAAAGATGGAAAAATAAGACAATGCATGGAAAGTACCCCCACAGCATAGAAGACAGCGTTGACAGCAACTTGACTTGGCCATGGTTGAGAAATGGAGCACTAATGAAAGAGACAGAATCGATAATTTTTGCAGCACAAGAACAGGCCGTTAAAACCAATGTTATGAGGGAAAAAATACAAAACATTTACCAAAATTATCAAAATAAGTTCCAGATGTTTGAGTCATTTTAATTAAAATTAGTTTACGTTATGTGTAACGTCTTGTTACAGTGTCCAGACAATTTTCAAATGATTTGAAATTAAAAAAGTTTCACCTTGAATCTCCGAACTTAAAAAATGTTACATATAATTATTGTGATATTATAATAAGAAATAACGGAGTTCTCATCTGCGGAACTTATCGCCAGAATGCAGCCGATAAGGTAACCCACCGTAAAGATTTACACTCCATGTAAAGATTCATTTCTTCACGACGAGGGAGTCGAACTCAGGTCTTATACAACCGAAAGAAGGAATATCCCGCTTGAGCTACGGAAGCTACTAAAACAAAAACAAAACAAAAGAAATGTATTTGTTTATTTTATTTATTTTAAAGCGATTCCCACTCTCGAAAGGTTGTAAGTCTATAGTATGTTAGTATCACGAGTGAAATAAGGATTTTTTTTTTAATTTTTGTTAATTTTTTTTATTTTTTTATTAATCAGTCAGGAAATCCTGCTCTAGAAACCAAAGGAACTTTCTCCAGTCACTTCAGGCCTCCAATAAGCAGGGTGGTAGTCTTACACCAGGAAATGAAATTCTACTCCCACCTAAAGACAATTACAAACATCCAGGTCGATGTTTGTAAAAAAAAACACGGTTATTTTATTTTTACTTGTGATGGACCAGAACAGTTTTCGGTTAAAATGATCGGCAAAAAAGACACTTACATTTCCACTATGATGTAAAACGATGCTCTCACTCTTCCTGCTAAAAAAAAAGAAAAAAAAAACATAATCGATCAAAATGTTTCTAACAATACTCTCAGGTTGATTGGAGAGAAAAACTTTTAAAATCGATCTAAGAAAATCTGATATCTGACAAGGAAATTTACAAAGTTGTCGGTCAGTCTTTCTCTCGTAATTCTCCCACGTGATCTCTCGTCCCACCACGGTGAGGTAACAGCAAACATCAGGCAATAAATCAACCAAGAATGGATTATGTGGCGAAGTGGAGAAAGCTAGACTCCGTTATCACACAACGACTTCAGCGCTTGTGTGCTAATCCAACGCTGTGATTTCACCACGGAAAGAATGCGCGCGCAGTCAAATTACCTGAATAACGGGCGGTTGGATAAGGAGAAAGTAAGTAAGGAAGACCGTTAGTGTGATGACCACTTTGGACCAGTGAAGGATGATGAAGGCTGCAGATATGGAAGAAGAAGGAAACGATGAGAAGGAGTGGGAAATGATGGAGGAGTATCTCTAGCGACGCTCGGTTCGGATGATTCCGGAATCGAACGCAATGACAGACTTCGCAACACCGAACCCGATCAGTAATGACACCTTTCCATCAGATCGCAAGACGGCAATTAAAGATTTCATGGAGATTTCGGTAGAAGTTCGTGTGCTGGGAACTGCTGTCATGGCAACCGTAATTATGATTTCTTTCGTTGCTAATTTCAGTGTCACGTACGCCGTCATTCGCAGTCCGATTCTACGTCAAAATCTGACCAATGTGTTTGTGCTGAATCTCTATCTGCTGGGGATCGCAGCGTCGCTGACAGTGATGCCTGTTGCTACCGGGAACTTCGCTACAGGTGCGTTCTTCCTTCCGCCATCGTCTTGTGCCCTGTCAGGGTTCATGCACTCTACTCTGTTGTTCGAGAATGTTTTCACGGTGTGCCTCATCAGCGTGGAACGCTACTTCTTCATTGCTCATCCAATGTTGCACGTAGTCTATTTAACCTTCTGTAAAGCCCTGGTATCAGTAGGATTTTCCTGGATAGGCGCGCTTTTTTTGGCGCTTCTTCCTATGGCTGGAGTGTCTCGCTATGAGTATCAGCCATTGAGGGCTAACTGCATGTATGCCAGTCACACTGGGTATGTGGTTACAGTATCCATACTGGCATTCTTCATTCCGGTTGTCATTACAATAGTGATGTATGCAGCAATTTTTAATGTGGCCCGAAAAGCTCAGAGACAGATGCGCCCTCTGCTGTTAAGCACTCCTAAGCGAGATGTAGTTTTGTCGACACCATCTTCGATGACTTCACAGGATGATTCCATGGCCACTAGTCTAGAGTCCATCGCATCTGTTAATTCTGGGGATGTCTTCTACAAAAGGAAAAGAACTCTTCCAAGCAGACAAACAGTGACCCAACACGAATGTCGACTGTCGAAAGCAACCAAAACTCTAATTCTGATCGTGAGCCTCTTTCTTCTGATGACCTCTCCATATTTCTTAGTGGAACTAGCACTTTTGGGAAAAGAAATCAATTACGTTGCTGGACTGCTTCCTCTGTGGCTGGTTTATTTCACTTTCGCGTTAAATCCTTTCCTATACGGATATTTGAATCGACCAATTCGCGAAGAATTTTGCCTTGCGATTAAGGATATCATGAAACACCTTCCCTGTTCGAATTGAAGACTTTCGCAGGAAAATAGAATGGAGGAGATTGAAGATTTTTTCCAGTTCTTGGAGCGTACCAACACTCCTGTTTCTTAGACGTCATCCATCACTTCCATGAAGAGTGGGGATTCAGTGAGTCAAAATGTACATAGTCAAAATTCTTCCATGCTTCTGATCAAATTTTATTCTGATAGCAAAGAAACGAACTATTTCAGTGAAATCTATTTAACGAGCAGCGAGGAGACTGAAACTGAAATCTCAGTTACAAATGAGTTTTATATAACTGGTGAGTTAGTGCGTTTAATAACATTCAAACTCTTGCAAATCCGGCCGTTCTCTGATGGAACCTGAAGACGAAAATCAGTGCTGCACAAATAAAAATATAGCAAGAAATATTCTGTTGAAATTCACAATAATAGGTTTATGTAACTAAATGCTTTTGTATGTTAATTTTTTTTTGTGGTTACTACAGAGAAGACCACACTGGTAAGTTTTGAAGTTGTGTTTTGAGTAGCAAATGGCCGATAAAATGATATTAACAGAATTTAAGCTCGCTGTTTACACCTGCTGTGCGACGATTACCATTCGTTTCATGACATGAACAGTTACTGATCCTTCTTGAAAGGAAATCTTGTGTCATCTCCACACAAGCGCTCTCAGAGTATGGATGTTATGAATGTACAAATGTCTCCATTCTTTCACGAATCATTTTGTTCCATCATTTCATAAACTATCTAGCAGGAGAATTGGAAACTCTAAGCAAGCGATAATTGGTTTGCTTAGAACCTGAAACTAAATTCAAAAACTTGTGTCTAAAAGTTTCATTTAGAAGAAGGGGACTGAAAAGTTCTGATAAACACTTAGAAGAAAAATGATATTAAAGCAACTGATATAACCACAAGAAAGAACATATCTTAAAATCCTCCGAATTCCCAATAGAATTCGGAGTAGAATGTCTAAAACAATTTGAAGCTGGTTCTTTCATCAATGATTTCTATTGTCCTTCAGTAAATTAGAGCTTTTTCATTTTGAATCGTTCCAAATAAAGAAGTATATTACATCCGTAAAGTGGCTGTTTTCTTAACTGTGGAAATGTGACAGATTGTCTAAATACATAATAACATTTTGTATCAATGAGAGATATTAGTAAACCTAATCTCTTTCAGGTGATTATTCCTCTACAGCTTTATACCACTTTCAGCAGCACAACTGAAGCGTGACATGAAAATTCGATCGAGTCATATACTCTCTAATCCTACAAAGGATTCATGTTACTCTACGGAGAATCATTCAGTTTATTTTCCAAGCCTTAACTGCCAAAATGCTGCGGGAATAATCTTTTAATTGTGATTAAAAGTTTCGTTTAAGAGAAGGGGGCTGAAAAGTTCTGATGAACACCTGGAAGAAAAATTATATTAAAGCAACTAATATAACCACAAGAAAGAACATATCTTAAAATCCTTTAACTCCTATGTTTCCTCAAATTGTAATAATTTGTACCTTTTCTTTTAGGATGTATAAGAAGACATGTCAGAGGTATTGAAGCAATTCGAAGACACAGAAGTGCGGACTTCATCAAGTTTTTCATGCTGCAAGAAAAATCAGCAACTGGTATTCACCAAACTTTGTGTGGGACCCCAGCAACACCTGACCTGAGACAACACACGTCTCGGGTCAGGAATACCTTCCACAGCGATCAGACCTGAAAACATCGATGTAGTGAATGCCATGATCCTTAATAACAGACGAATACCAGCCAAAAACATTGCAAAGACTCTGGAGATATCCAGAGAACGTGTTGGGTTAACCAAAAACATCTGGATATGCAGAAGCTCTCGGCGAAGTGGGTCCCCAAGTGTTTGAATGCCTACTAAAAGAGAGAACATGTGTTGTCATCTCAAGGGATTTTGGAGCATTTTGAAACATAGTGGTGTAACATGGCTTCATCACTATGACCCAAACAACAGTCAGTAGAGTGGAGATACACGTTCTTTGCTGCCAAAGAGGTTCCGAACCCAAAAAGTGAGCAGAGGAGATTCTTAGCATTGTCGTTTGGGATATAAATGGTGTAATCCTTACCAAGTACCTAAAAAAGATGAAAGCGTTACAGCAGCAGTTTATTCAACAACTCTGGAGGAAGTGAACAAAGTACCGAAGGAAAAATGCCGTGGGAAACTGAGGAAAGGCAAGTTGCTTTTGCAGAGCAACGTAACTGCTCACACTGCTTATGAAACTCAACAGACAATATACAACTTGGGCTTTCAATGTCGGCCTCATTCACCCTATTCGCTAGACCTGCTGCCCATCTGACTATTGCAGATTTCCAAATTTAACGAAACCCTTGAAAGGAACAAAATTTACCACAGATGATGATGTCATATCTGCAGTCGAGGACTGTTTAGACATTTTTTTCAGAGGATTGCAAATGACGCAGCAGCATTGTAACAAGTGTACAACACTTCGTGGGGAATGTGTACAATGATGTGTAAGTTAAATGGTTCTACCTCAGTTCCTTCATGGTGATAATCAAAACTTTTGAGTACGCCCTCGTACAAACAAATTAATGACTATGAAATTCTTTTAACTTTCTTTTCATGTTTTCTTGAGGGATGTCTGATTAGTTATTGCTGATCTCTGTTAAGTTGAAGGCGCCAGCCAACTAAGCGTCAATCAACAAAGGATTTGCTTCGAAGCTCTCTTTAAAATTTGTCCTCAGAAGTAAACGTAAATAATTTATTTATCTCTTTTCCCTTTTAACTAAACTCAAGCGTAACTTATAACTATTTCAGATGATGTTCTAATTTCTACAGTTTCCTTTGAAACACGCCGATAGTGCTAAGGAAGGGGGATACAGGATTTCTGCCTTTCTGGCCTGGTGATGTACATTGACCTTAGATTTCAAACAGTCTTTTTCTTTAGTCTTTTGATCGTCAGATTAAACATCAAGGATAAAATATTTTTCGCAATAACGTTGCTATTACAAACCAAAAGGATAAATGAAGGTTTTCAAGTTCTATCACTTGAGCAAACAGCAGATCTAATTTTTATAAGACTGCAACTTTTAAGAAATTGCACACTGTAATAACTGATTTTTATAAATAAAGTTATTTTTAGCAAAAGGTTTGTTAGTTTTTCTCAGGATTACTAGATTACTAGATTAGAGAACATCACACAGCATACAAATTAATGAAAAAACTTTTTAGAGAAATATTTCAAACACAGCTTACAATCACAATAATAAAAAGATGTTTCTGTATAATCCATTTAAATTTAATTTAACATTGGTGTGTGTGTGTGTGTGTGTGTGTGTGTGTGTGTGTGTGTGTGTGTGTGTGTGTGTGTGTGTGTGTGTGTGTGTGTGTGTGTGTGTGTGTGTGTGTGTGTGTGTGTGTGTGTGTGTCTTGAGTTTTGCAGTTATCTTGTAATAGTTTAGAATGCTTGCATGAAGTATAGACAACTTGTGCTGCATGGCTCATCAGAGGATTACGACCAATGGAAATTTAGAGTGGTTAAATTACGTAAAGAGAATTAAGGCCAGGAGATGGTTACCGTGTCTGTTCGCTGCTGTTTTTCTTTTCTTTTTTTTTTCTTCTTCTTCTTTTAGTTTGGCCTACTTGCTGTGTTGTGAAATGGCAGTAGGCTAATTATCGAAGGAAAACTCCAGCCTATCCCTCCATAAATACCAGCTAACTTCATATCACCATCGTATTTGCTAACTTCACAATATACAACTTCACAATACATATCACCATCGTATTTGCGAAGTCCATAAGAAAGACTTTTCGTCTTAGACTCAAACGGAAATCAGGTCTTGCTAAGCCATTTCTAATATTAGGAATAAAGAGCATATTATTGGGACATCTCAGTACATACGACTTGGTCACTGGTTTCTCAACATACTGGAGACTTGATGTAGCTTTGAAAGTTCCGTCCTGGTCTCAAGAGTAGGGTTTCCAGATTATAGCAAAATAAATAAAAATACAAAAATATATATAAATATAAATAAATTTATAAAAAAATACTATTGCCTGTTATAAGAAAAAGCCGAAGCCCACAACAGTTCTCCATTTATATAAAGTAGTTTATTTAATTCTTCCAATTAATGGTGGGAGAATAAAAAGAAAAGTAATCAGAAAATGAGATATTTTAACAAGTATTTCTTTAGAGAAGAATTGATAAGATCTGTAAACAAAATGTATACCATTAGGGCAACTCTAATTAAGTGATCTTAACTAACATGAAAACAGATGTAAGTTAAAAAGACCAAATTCACGAATGTTTTGTTATCATCATCATCATCATTATTCAACAGCGAAAGTTCAGCAATAGACGGATAATGAAGTTTCCTACTGAGAAGTATCTGTCGGAACACTATTAAGCTATATACGATCTAATCTAGAGACCCTTTGACAACTGCGGACTATTACTGATCTTACCAACAATTTGCGCAAATATTTTAAAGCTGTGTTTGACCTATATTCCTTTTGAATCACTGAAGTAAACAACTTTGCTGTTGAAATTGAAAACAAGAATGCACTTTCATTTCTTCATACATTTGTTGCAGATCTTTCTCTGACTCTCTCTCTTCTTCACTCTTTAGCGTAAGCCCCCCCCCCACACACAGAGAGAGAGAGAGAGAGAGAGAGAGAGGTTCCTATCCCTATCCCTCTCATCCATCTGGGATGGGTTGAGTCCCCTCCTAATATGAGGGGTTACGGGCGTATTAATGCAGCCGGTTCGCCACTCCTCTGCTGCATCCCCTAAGGGTAATATTCATGACTGTATCCGTGTGTGTTCACGGGGCCGGTTTGCCTGCTTGCGGGATGAAAACCCCCAGATAAACTAGTGGAAAAAAACCCTTCTGTCCACGCCCAAGACCGGCTAACTTGGCTATGACTGAGGAAGATCCTTCAGCTCCTCACGTCGTCGACGGGAATCGAACTTAGGACACTCCTTCCCCAGGAATAGGGTTGCGAAGAGCATAGCCACTAGGCTAACCGCGCGGACGAGGTTCCTATCACCATGCAACAAACAATCTAAAGTGTTATCAGTAGCACTCTTTTAAAAATAGGAGCAAATATTTATTCAGATGAGCATCTGAATAAATATTCAGATTATCAAGACCTCACTCCCAAAAGTCAGTGAGGTACGGGAGTGACCATGCGGTATCTACATACGTCAAATGTGAAAAAAAAAAGAAAAAAAGCAAAAAAAAAAAAAAGACAAATATTAGTGTTAATTTAACTTTAGATAAAAAGCCAAAAATTGTTTACTCTTCCATCGAAAAAAAAATGTTACTGGTATTTTATGTATTGCTGCTGTGTTGGAAAACAACAAGTCCAGTTTTTTATGCATAAAAAATTCATTTTTCTCATTAACTGCAGAAAGTCGGTATATGCAGAAAGGAGAGAATTTTTATTACATGACTGCTGAACACCACAGAACATTGCTGAACATTTCATGACATACTCCTCAAACAACGAATTCTACTCAACCACACGCGACACGTAAAAGTTCATTATGTTTACTGCACATTCAGCGGATGTCAGACCCGCTGACATTGATGTCAGAACCGCTTGAGTTTTTCTCACAGCTCCTTATCGGCACATGTTTAACAGGCGATAGGATGAAACTTTTCGCGGCTGATTCGCAACAACAGCACTTTCTTTATCCTAAAGTACAAAGTTTAAAACAAAATAATTGTTTAATTTAAAAAAAATGCAGTTCTATATTTCAGTTCAACATCATAGCTCTCCTTCTAAGCCATTTTTTTTCTCCTTCAGTAAATGGCCCACTTGCCATATTTCGATGTCTTTTAAATATTTAATTTCAAATTTAACCTGAAACTTTTGTCTTATTTGAATTTGTTTTTTTACGATTTTAACAATTTAAAGCTATTAAAATACTTCACAAGAAGTATGAAGTAACTCGTTTCACAAACACACACTTATAATGAAATCAATAACACGCTTATATGCGAGATAATTTACCAAACATATCTTATATTTATAGTGTTCTGCTGCTGATTTTTTTTTGTTGTTATTTTTAAAGAAGAATCAGGTTTTTTCCGGAGGTGTTTTTTTTCCCTCATACGGAGGTTTGAGACCGACTCCCTCACCTTCAACCGAAAACGTCCATTATAAAGATTCATCGCATCATCGCGAGAATCGAATCGAGGTCTTTTTCAGTCTTCAGGCAGTCTTCGAACTGAAAAGCCGAGGTTAATAATAAGACTTGCACACACATAGAAAGATGGGGTATGAAAAGAAATTATTATAAAGCTATTAAACATTATTAATCATTTAATTGCTGTAATTCAGTTCAAGAGTTCTTTAACGACACTCGTCGCTATGCAATCAAATAAATATGGTCAAGGTCGCATGTACTTAAACAGCTGGCGTGAAGATTCCCTTCACAATTTCCAGACAGAGAGAGAGAGAGATCAAAGTCTGCATGAGTGTAATGAGAGCGAATGGCACCGTTAACAGTTTTGCAACTCGGAGTTATTATGCAGTTGTTTGAATAAATTATGGCGATGATTCTCCCATTTCACAATATTAGATTCAAGGAATGACATTCGATGTTCTGCTACGATTTCGTTCAGGTGCATTGCATAAATAATTAAATCCCATAAATAAATAATAACATTATAAAAGCGTAATGCAGTCATATTAATATAATTAAACGAGTTCCTAAACACTGCAAGAAGAACACAAGTACCCATTTGAAACCCATAACACGAAATAAAAGAAAACCAACAAAAACAGCCTGCTGTTTGAACAGCTTATTCCCTCTCCAGACAACAAAGATTAAAGCTAAAGGAGTCTTGAAGAGTTCCACGCCCTGGTCTCCAGAGCGAAGTTTCCTCAGTTATATAACCCTTTACCTACACATTATATACCAGTATACTTAGTTTTATAACCGTTTTGTGGATGACCGGAATTTATTATTATTATTATTATTATTTATTTATTTTAAATTTAGCGTTCACAATAAGAAACTTGTTAACAAACAAGTAGAATAGAAACAAGTAAAAATTAGAAACTGTTTGGACACACACAGAAATTCTCGATTATAATTTCTCTTCTTGTTGAAAAATTGAAATTTGTGCAAAAATCCAGAAGAAAAGAAGGAAGGACGTTTTCAGCTGATAGCGATTCGAGAAAATATTATTTATGACACTCAGCAACTGGTATTTCATAAAATATTTAAAAAAAAATAAAAGAAGTTTATGATTTTATGAAATTAATAACATATTTACTTTTCAAATGACGGGAGCTTAAACCATATTTTAAATTATATGCGATTTTAAAAATCTTCATTTAAAATCAAGTATTTAATATTTAATCGATTCAAAAGGAAGTGAATAATACAATAAACTCAAATAAGAACAGCGAGTTCAAGTTTGGTCCAGGATATATTGCAATCATGATATATGGTTCAGAATATATTGCAAAAAAAAAAAAAAATACTAGTTGTGGTAGTGGTGGAGGTGGGCGGTAGATGGCGTTGATGGAGATGAGACGGTTGTGGGTGTCCTCCCGCGATGAGTCTTCGGACTCCTTGGAGGTGTCACGAATAATAATAATAACAACAACAATAATAATAATAATAATAATAATAATAATAATAATAATAATAATAATAATAATAATAATAATAATAATAATATTCCGACGGACTACATTTAGATGTCTTCACACATTTTCATTAATACCGAAAGCCAGTAAACAGAAGCGGTTATCAGTAAAATTATCACTTGGACAGGCTACCAGAAAAGATTCCGATGGAAAAGTAACAGATGTGAGAGATCAAGAAAAGGATATAAAGGCGTCGAAATCAATCATCTTCCTTCGCATCTCAGTTCTATCAGTTAACAGAGCAAAAGGTAAGAAACCTTCCATTTGTGCTTAACTGCTGCATTGAGAATATGTTTTTTCAACAATTTTTCAACGTGTTACTAGCATGTTGAAAAATTGACAGAAACTAGTTCAATAGAAAACATTCTCATTCATAATTAAAATTATACAAATGTAAATGTATTTGTATCAGTTATATAAGTATAGAAGTATTGTATAAATAATAAGTGTTAACTGTCATTTAGCAACTGAAGTACGCGAGAACGAAAGTGATGATGAATTTTCCAGATCAGGTGAAGATTCTTCACTAAATATCGTACTTTTTTTTTCTACATATTTGAACAAAATCTCGTTCGATGTTCGGATCATGTAAACTATGAGGATCATGAAAAAAAGGTAGAGAAGAACTCCGTCTCATTTAAATCGCAAACTCTAAAGAATGCCACTTCAGCATGAGATATTCCCTATGATTGGAGATTCTAGTGGAAAGAAGAATGGTTCCACAGATCTTAAGCTCTGACACTGCACAAAACATCTTAGCATGCTGCTTACGTCGAAGGAAGTCTTTAAATTCTCTAGGAGTAGAATCAGTAATTGTGATTAATAACAGGTGAAAAATCACTCCACTACTAAACATCAATCTGGACATGAAAGGCCTTGCGATTTGCTATTGTGTTTCCATAAAATCCGCATAAGAATTCGAATTAAACGTCTTGGTTACGTCACTTTTAGCTTGTGGATCATCATCACGCTATTGGACTTCCGATACAAACGTTTCTTCCTAATCCAATTTGAGGAGTGGCTTATTCAGCCGATTTCGGTGTTGCATTACTCTTAAAATCCTCACTTAAAATTAATTAATTTATCCAAGAATAAACATTACCCATAATCCATGTATACTGTATATCATTGTAACTAGAGCCGTTTCCCAAAAAGGGCAACATCTAGTTAAAAGTTTTAATCAGTGATTACTATTTGATTAATTAGAATTCTGTCGGAATCCACTAGCCGGTCGAATAGAATGAATATATTGAGTAATGTTTTTAATCATTGCATTGTGACATGGAGCGTTTATCGTGTTGGTTGGAAAAAAAAGAAAAAAAGAAAGCACTAGAAACTTTTTTCACACTGCTGGACGCTCATAAGTTGAACATCAACACAGAACATCAGTGAAATGAATAATGTAGTAATCAATAAAGTACTCGGTCCAGAACATCACTGAAATTTCTATGTACTAATTCATTAGAAAAGAAATCCCACCATTACACTTCAATGTTGGGATGACACTCGCCAATCTATAACTCCACTGGGCGTTTCCTTTGTTCAGCTGTTCAAGTTGTGTTGTCATTGGCCCATGTCGCTTATTTCTTGTTGTTAAAAAAAAGAAAGAAAGAAGGAGTTATAGATGCATCTATTTTGTAAAAATCCCTAACATGCAGATTACCACGTTTCGTGGAATTGCTTCCATCTATTACCTCTTCAAAAACAGATTCTCTAAATAACTTCTTAAAGCGTATCTCGGGCTCGGGGTTTCTTGGGCCATCCATTTGATCATCTCGGTACAACTGTGAACTTGGAATGCTTAATTGTGAAAGAGCACTGCCGACATTTTCATTAAATCATCCGAATATCACTACCTCTGACACACAATTAACTCCTGTCTTCCTTCATCGTTTAGCAAACTCGAGATGACTTCCAAATAAACTAATTGTTGATCTTTAGTTGCAATAATATTTCAGTGATAGTCGCATCAACTTTCCTGCAATTTGAAGTCTGTCTCATGACTTTTGCTAGGAGAGCAACAGTGCCTGCCTACTTTCTTCTGGATTCGGCTCCTTCATATGCTATTCTATTCTTTGATATCTGGCTATCAGTTATCCTCGTATCCATATCACTAGCGCTCATATCCATCCCTGTTTGTTCGAGAGTGTGTAACAGAGTTCCATGGATATCTGTCAATAGACCTTGTAAAATCCATCGGTATCACCGTGCAGCCATTTCCAGTGTCCACCTCAACAGCGCTCTATTATAAAAAGTGAGTAAATCATTAAGGCACGACTTATCCTTTACAACGCCAAGTTCTCACTCCCTCATAGAGTATCATATTCTTATCTACCCGCCTCTGATTTCGGTCATTGACCAACTTTTCAAGTACTTTAACCACAAAAAAAAGTGAATCTGTCACCGTATGCACCGCTCGCAACTGGGCGAGGTGCATACGGTTGCAGATTCACTTTCATTTAATATTGCTCTTAAAGTAGTTATTTCAATATTTTTTTTTTTATTATGCACTGATTTCTGTTTATGTGATGTCCCAATATGATTCTTTTTTATGTTCTACAGAGATGAAGTCCGTCGCCATTTTATTATGCGTTCTTCTGGGAACGACTCTTGCTTCCCCACTGGAGTGTAAGTGCTCTTGGCTCTCGTTTATTTTTATACTGAATTTTTTAAAACAAAAATACATGAGTAATTCAGATTGTGTGTGTGTGTGTGTGTGTGTGTGTGTGTGTGTGTGTGTGTGTGTGTGTGTGTGTGTGTGTGTGTGTGTGTGTGTGTGTGTGTGTGTGTGTGTGTGTGTGTGTGTGTGGGTGTGTGGGTGTGCACTCATACTGATACTTCACAATAATAAAGAAATAATATACAGTATATTATTTCTTTATTTTAAATGCGTAATCCGTTATATATTTTCTTTATTAGAGTGCCTGTGTGTCCTATGATTTCAATGGTGTTTTATGTCTATAGTACACATTAAGAAAACCATTGAACTAGACAAAACAGCTTCGCTTTTGATTGGCATGCTAAAGAATATTTAAGAATAGTTAATGGATAATCACTGTCCAGGAAGGAGTAAATAAAAAAAATAAAAAACTCTCTGAACTCAACTAATTTATCAGAAACTTTTCTTTCTCTGGGTCGTCGTTTTTATTTTTCTTTTCTTTTTTTTTAATATGCTCGGATGTGTTTATTCGTCCTGCACATTAATTATAATTCATAGCAATTGACATTCAACGCAAACTTTAACGCTTGTTCTTGAATGTCACTCTCGGTCTTCTTCCCTTCATGTCATTAACAAAATTAATTTTAAAAATATTGAAGCACATTCAGTTTGCTTTGCAAATTTCCAGGTACACTTATTTCTATATTTGTAGCTTCAAAAATCGTGTATAATGGCATCTGTCATATTTTGAAATCAGATAACTGTTGTTGTTGTTGTTAGCGTATGGAGGTATGTAGTAGGATACCAGTATCGGCATCTGGATCCGAGATGAGGCATTAGTCAGCAGTTAGCACTTCTTGGTCTTTTTTTTGGGGGGAGGGGGAAGGGGAAGAACATTGCAGGCTACCATCATTCGCTGGTCTTCTATGACTATAGATATGTGTGATCATGGGACGGTTTATCTGTTTGGAGGAATGAAAAAACACGAGTTTCAGAGAGAAAACTCTCCATTCTGTATGACACCGATGATCACTTTCAGACGAAAAAGATCAAATAAAGGTTTCTTGTGATCATAAATGAAATTCGAACCCAGATCTTTCCGACCAAAGGAAATGTATATGCTCACTGCACTTCTGGGGCTCAAGGAGAAGAACAACGCAGTTAAGATAAATATTCATTCCTGGCTAACCTCATAACTTTTACCACTTCTGCCTTAATCCAAACCAAACTAAACCAAATTCCTCCTCTTTACCCACCCAGCCTTAGATGTTTCTATTTTTTTTTCCAAACCGCTTTTCCATTCCTCAAGAAAGTTTCAATGTAGAGAGACACACATCAATCATATCATGCTGTAAAAATTCACTATAAGGAACACTGCATATAACAAATGTCTTTTTTCCCCCATGTATGTCTGGTCAATCAAATGTTAAATGTTTTTCTCTTTCAATGAAGTGATGTTTCCTTATTTTCATTAAAATAAGCATCAGTAAAATTTTGATAATTGCTTAAATAATACATCTGCAAATGTAACTCAGTCATTTATAGTGAACTGCAACGCGGATTGTTTATTCCGCGTGGCAATTCTAAATAAATAACAAATAACTTAATCTCATTTCAGGGTTGCCCTTGATCACACCTGTGACCAAATAACCACATTTAATAAATTAGCTGCATCTTTTGAACTGTTTATGCGATTTTATTCTTTTCTTTTGCTCATCCCGCACTACATTAATATCTTGTAGTTAATTCTTTACAGTGGATTAATTTTTGTAACATGAGTCTCACACTGGGTCAAGTTCCAAAAGAGTAAGGCTTTGAATTATAGACCAGTCTGTGTATCTAGAGTTGTGGTCAAGGTATTAGAGAAGTTAGTTAGGAATAAGATTTAGAATTGGGTTGACTATAGAAAAATACTCTTTTGCGGCCAACATGGATTTACTAAAGGAAGATCATGCTTTAGCAACCTGCTTACTTTTTATAATAAAGTGACAAATGCGTTGGATAAGGGTGTTGCATATACAGTGGTGTATTTAGATTTTGCAAAGGCGTTTGATAAATTGCCACACGACAAGCTGGTAATTAAATTGGAATGGTTGGGACTGAACAGTAGATTGGTTCGCTGGATTGGAGATTGGCTGTCTGATAGGCATCAGCGAGTTGTCTATGGAGGAGCGATATCCCAGAAGAAGAAAGTTACTAGTGGTGTAACTCAAGGGTCTGTTTTGGGTCCATTGCTGTTTAATTTATATGTAAATGATATCTGGAGAGGTCTGAATGGTGATGGTGATATGGAGCTGTTTGCAGATGATGCAAAGTTGGGGAGAGCTATCAGGAGTTTTAATATAGAGAGACACACATCAATCATATGATGCTGTAAAAGTTCACTATAAGGAACACTGCATATAACAAAGGCCTTTTTCCCCCATGTATGTCTGTGGTACATGGGGAAAAAAGGAGTAGTGTGGATGCTGTAGCTTTGCAAGAGGACTTGAATACACTGGCTGAATGGGTAAATAAGCGGGGATGTCAATACAATGTTGCAAAGTGTAAGGTTTTGAAATTTGGGAAGCAGAGATGGGATGTAAAGTACACAATCGGTGCAAATATCTTGGAAGAGGTAGAGAAAATGAGAGATCTGGGAGTGATTGTAAACAAGGACCTAAAATTTCGGGGACATGTTACTAAAATGGTGTGGACAACGCGGCGGATGGTGGGAGCGATGTAGAGGACATTGACTTGTGGAGGCGAGGATGTTGTGGTTCCTTTGTGCGGGGCTTTGATCAGGCCACATATGGATTGCTGTGCCAGGTCTGGTCATCTGGTTTTCAAAAAGATGAAATTGCGTTGGAAAAAGTTCAGAGGCGATTGACTAAGGTGGTTTCTGGTCTCTGGTATATAGTGTATGAAGTCAGATTGAAAAATGCAATTTGCAGAAATTGGTAGATAGAAGGAGGAGGGGGGGGATATGATTGAGACATAAGCTGTTAAGAGGTTATTACCAGATTAATGTCTGAGAGGCTTTGCACGGAGTGGGTGGGGATAGCGGGGGAACGGGGGGGTCGTTCCTGGAGGCTGTATAGGGAGGGTGTGACCAAGGGAGTGAGGAGCAGGTTTTTTGCATGGAGAGTAGTGGGTGATCGGAGTGTTTTGCCCGAGGGTGTGATGTGTGCGGAGACAGTGAATATATTTAAGGCACAGTATGATAAACTGTGTGTATAACAGTGGACCTCCCACGATGAGTCTTTGACTTCATGGAGGTTTTATAAGAATAATAATATTAGTGTTATTATTTAAATAGTGTTTAAAAATAAATATTATTTTAATATTTATGTATATTTATGTATATATATATATATATATGTGTGTGTGTGTGTGTGTGTGTGGTTTTTCTTTCTCGGTATTACAACTATGGCATACTAATTATACCTTATTTCTTTTCATTTGGGTCGTTTCAATATCTTTCCAGGAATTTGGAATCCATTTTATTTTTATAACAAAATTTTCTCTGTTTGTCGTTTTAACAGATGCTCCGCATAGTAGTTACGAGCACTGTTAAGGTATAAAAGTGTGAATTTTGTGATTTCCTCTCTTCACCACGAATAAATTTAAGTACCCTGGGGGATAATAATAGTTGTGGGCTTTACAGTTCCACGTCTGCTTAACATTTTAAATATGTGTGTACTGGCTAAATGCGATGCATATTTTATAACCAAATAACAGTAAGTATGTTATTCCTTTGTAATTAGTTTATTAATATATTAAGATTTCAAAACTAATGGCTACATTGATTTAATATTATTCAAATTTGAGATTCAGAAAGTCTTGCCACTGAGAAACTGTGGCAGACGATATGTGTTACTGTTTTATTTATTTATTTATTTATTTTATTTTTATAAATTACACGAAAAAACTTCATGTAAATGGGATGATTTTTTTCTGAATAGTGCAGAAAAGGTCTTCACTGGAGATTTTTTGAGAGTGGTTAGCAAGGGTGTTAGGACTAGATTTCTTTTGCTTTGAGGGTGATGATGTGTGGAATGCGTTGCCAGAGGTGGTTGTGAATGCTTCGTCTGTGAATGAATTTAAGAAGTATGATAGGTGTTGTGTAAATAATGGTTAGTGTGTCAATGTAGGGTCTCCCGCGATGAGTCTTCTGACTCCATGGGGGACACCGTTATAATAGTAATAATAACAGTATTCTTTCCGTGATTTATTAAACCGATTTCATTGTTTACTATAAGGGGGAGCTCGAAAGTGTAATAAAATTATTATTTATTATTATTATTAATAACAGTTTTAATAATAAAACCAGTGATACCGCTACTAATAATAAGACAGAAAGAAAGAAAGATATAAGAGTAAGCTGAATGATATAGAGTGATATAGAGAATTTACACTTTTTGTTATATATTTATTATCGATGAAATGTTTGTCCATTTAATATGAATTTATTCCGCAGTCGAAGTAGACGATTTCGAATTCCATAGCGTGGTGGACACATTGAAGGAATTTGGCTTTAAAATTATTTCTAAGGTAAGGATACCTCTCTGAAATATTTATTATTTTTTATTTATTCATTTTTTTTTTTTTAAGTTTAAAGAAGCGAATTTAATGTCAAAGCACGGATAAACAGCCGAGAATTCTCTTGTATTTTTAATCACATCAGTGATTCGGGTTTGTTTTTAATTAGTGATGCCTTCTCTGCAAAATGTATAAAAACCGAAAATATAATTTTGAAAATAATAATAAAATGAAAATTAAAGAGAAATATGAATCTTGAAACAAAAGCATAATCGACTTGGTAAATTTTATTTGCTTATTTATTTATATTTGACAATAAACTGCTTATCATAAGTCGTAAAAGAGAATTCTCTTCCTTCGCCAATGGCTCGCACACAATAACAGAAGGTGAGGCAGATAACAGGTATTATTAATTGCTTCCAATTGTTGAGGCTAATTTCACGTTACGCTGCCTAAAATTCCATTTTACAGTTACGGTATTATTAAATTAGTTGTTATTAGCTATGCAGTTTTATATTTGCGTGTCTTTCTTTTTTTTTTTTTTTTTTCTATTTTTTATCACTTTAGTTAGTAACATCGCCGACTTCTTTTATAAAACAAAACTGAGCCACAACGTTGATAACTTTAATCTCTCTTGCACCATTAAATATTTATTGGACTGACGCCACTGGTTAAGGCTCAAGTTTAGACACGAATGGCGTCACACTTAGTAGATAACGCAAAGTCTTCTGACATACTGCACGTGTTCAGATAGAGCGACGATGAGCACTGAGACAAAGAAAATATATTAAAGTGGCAATTATTTGTTAATAGGAGTTTTATAAACTTACCGACTTTATTCCTTAATCTTAGATATCTGACAAAACTTAGTCATTCTACTCTAGTCTTTAAGCAAATAAGAATATGTTCAGAAATCTACTTTATTTCATAATATGACAGGCATCTTCTTTATGGTTGTATACTTACCGTAGACTTTTAACTGTGAATTACTTAGTCCTCAGATGGATAGTGAAATGCAGCTGTATAGGACATGAAGCTATAAATTAATAACACAACATTCTTTTAATTTAAAGGAGATTAACTATTAAATTAACGTTTAATAGTTAATCTCCTATAAATCATAATTTTCAAGGCTGCATCATTTTTTTTTTCAGCATATTCAGTGAAAAAAAAAAAACAACGAAGTCATTCGTGGTTTGACCTGTAGAATGAGATGAATAACCTTTTTTTTTCTTCTTCTTCTTCTGTCACTCTGTTGTCTCTTTGTCTCTTCTGTCACTCTGCTATCACTCTACTGTCACTCCTACCTCATCGGGATTTGACAGTCAAGTCCCTGCTAGAAGACGTGACAGATTTCCTGAGACTAGTACAACGTTTATCCATGCTCGTGGTAGGAGTCGAACTCGCAGCTTATTGGTTGGAGGGGATACATTTTCAACAGGCCAACCAAGCTGGGGACGGGGTCATCAACTAGACGATACTTTTTTTTGTATTTTTTAAGACAAATTTTTCCACAGCAACGACAAAAACAGAGATTTTATGAACTATCTGTATCTCACAAACTAATGATCGGATGAGCAGAAAGCACACCCTTCATGACTGAAAAAACATTCTCTGGAGTAATAATGAATATTTTTTTACAATGTTTCATTATGACAGCTCTGTCTCACAGCTACGGAAGTGTGTTAATATCTCAATGACTTCGTGCTCCAGTAGGCTGGTTTTATTTTATATTTTAATGTGCCAAACCAGGACACCTCGACAGGTTCTTTGATACTTCCCTAGAGGAAACAAACTGCCGGAAAGAGTTCGTATTCTACTAGGCCATAGGCCTATTACTGGACAAGATATTTTAGTTTATTTATTTTGGATGATACAATGTTCCGTGCAAGAAATTATATTTTCTGAACTTGACGAAATTGATTGAAATAACGAGAATGATTATAAAGTATGATTGATAACGCTACTCTCCACCAGTATTGTAGAATATGATAGAAAAATGTGTCTATGCAGCAGTCATAAAATAGGCATCACCTCTCTGAATATCTTTTTGTTTTCCTCCAACAACACTGTACATATCAAATGTAAAATGCGGTTTACATTACTTTTTCCCACGCGATTTGAGATCTCAAATAGAAGCATATTTGAAATAAAATATGCAACATGAGGCAATATTTCACTTTTTTTTTCAGGTTCTTTCTCTGGCTTATAAACTCGAAGAAGCGCTGATACAAGTCAAAAATTCCCTCGTAGACGATGCAGAACCTTTACGCGAGTTGTGTGATCAGTTACTGGACGAACTTAAGGACATCATCCGAGAACTTGAAGATTGGTACAAGGTTAGAGGTAAGAGTTCTGTTGTAAACTGCAGATCATTTTCGAGATCAGATGACATTGCGTTTAGTATACCGAATGTGACTGACGAAAATATAGCGAATTTGTATTCATTTCTCCCGCAGAAAAAGCTTTTAGTTTTGGTATTCTGGACACCTTAACCGACTTAACCGATGGCACCAGCATCGGCACTGCCCTTCGCTTAATCCGCTTGGCGAATAAAGTGAACAAGCTGTTTGAAGATCTCAGAAAGGTGAGTTTCTTAAACTGAATTTTAATTAGAGCGTTTCTAGAGCATAAACGTGACCACCTAAAATCTTCAGAATACTGATTATTGACTGGACATCATAATGTATGGATAAAAAATAACTGAATCATTTGGCAATCGAAGTCAATTAAACGTTATTATTACTACTATTATTTATAATCAGGTGGGATTGTCTTGTTTCATCCGACAATTTTGTTTTTTATGATTAATTTAATTTAATTTTTTTCAACTGTCTATCACTCCTATCCAACTATGTCATAGTCGACAGTATAGTTCGTAGCTTGACCGAGAGATGGTGCCTCAGGTCTTCGATTTTTGGGAGAGTTTTTTTTTTTTTTTGTTATAGAGCAATTATTATAGACCAAATAAAAACGCTATTTTTGGTTGCATTGGACCTTTCTGTTAGCAACGCTTTGGGGTATGCGTTTCGTGTATTTACGGTTTATATCATCGTTGACCAAATGAATTTCCTTTTTAAAGAAATGTTTTCCGAATATCTGCAAGTAGAACGGGTCTAGCTGCTATGGCTGTCATTTCGAGAGAGAGTCATTTGTGAAAGGCATCGATCGTCTTAAAGAATCTCACACATTACTAGATACTTTGTCGTTTCAAAAGGTACCTCATTTTTTTTTTTCAACAAGAAGAGATGCTGATACAAAGACACGTTAAGAGCCCAACTAAATAAAAGTGTTCAGGATGTTGAACTGAAAAGCAAGAAATAATCAAAAACAGCCGGATGGTAAGGTCAAGAAAGCTTGAGATTTGCTTAATTGGACATAAAAGTCGTGTTGTCAATTAGATGCAATTTGCAAAAGTCATCTAAAATATGAGATATCTAAATAACATGCTTCGCAAAGATATCCAAGAGTCAATATTTCCAAGGAACTTGTCAACACCTGAGACATCATGTGCTGAAAATTCCTGTCCTCCCGTAGGATTTTTTGCTTATTAAAAATTATTATTTTTTGCTTATTAAAAAAGTGAGAATCACAAGGAGTCGTGTCAGAGGATTATATTATAGAAGATACGTCAAAGTTCCGTTAGTTCGGAACCACTCGACAAGTTTTTGGTACGTTGCGATGCAACACAATAGGCGGCGCATTGTCTTCCTTGTATTTAGAATTTTAACCTCAACTGATGTTAATTATTGCGGAAAAATGAAAGTGGAATTCTAATTTGTGGAATTTTGGCATTGCATTAGTTTTTGACAGCTTATTTATTAAAGTATATTGTTTAAATTTCCATTTGAAATCATTTTAAATATCCTTTTTATTAATTAGTAATTGGTTATCATTAAATAAATATATTAATATTTAAAAAAATTAATAAAGTTATCCGTTGATTATAATAATTGCAATGTTTGTTATTTTCATTTCAGATTGTTCCACAGCTACATGATACGCTGAACAGAATTTCCTTGGACATTTCAGCACACATTAAAGATCTCACTGATCAGATTCTTGAGGAATTTGGTCTGAAGGAAGGAATCAGCCAGGAGGTAGTTGCATTCAGCGTGGTTGGAGACAAATTAGCCGATCTAAAGGAGTTCATTCGAAACAAGGTAATACGAGTCAGATGCATAACAAGTCCAAGAAGACATTCATTTATAAAATAACAATAGGCCACCTGAGAACAGTTCTTAAGAACTGAACATTCTCAGATACAACAGAAATTATCGGGGGTTTTCAACAGATTTTTTTTCCTTTTCACTTTTGAAAAATGCGAGGACTGGCTGAATGTGAGTCGAAGCTAAATTCCCAAGTTATAACAAAAATTTTCCATTCTTAATTTACAGGAGCTAGTCAGAAAGTAGCCATCCGGAGGGAGGAGGGGAACTGCCTTTTTATCTGAATAAGCTAATGCTTTCTTAACAGGATTTGTTTCTGTAGATCAGCCGACTTTAAACTTCCAACACCTACGGAACCACCAGAGGTCTACAAATTTTATTTCTACGAAATTCTGTTCGCTACGGCCTACTTTAGTGTACTACAATTCTGCTTTAGAATTGTAGTACTTTACTAAAAAAAAAAAAATAATAACAACGACAATGTCAAAAATAAGGATTGTAACAGAATGGCATATTTTCAGATGTGTGCATATCTTATTAACATTTTACACATAACTTCTTTACCATAGAAAGTTCAAACCTTTACGTATACCAGCATATTGTAAACATACCAATATTTTCGTATTAATTTGATACTACACACTATTTTTCTGTTTATCACATTTCCAGTGACTAAATACAGAAATTTAAATTTTCATAAATCAAAGAACTTGATCACTCAGTTGCTTCTATTAACTGCGCATTGTACGCTACACAGAAAAATAAACGATTATTTATATTACTCTTCTGTTTTGTAGAATCAATACACGCAAATTCTTCTTTTTACGTATATAGAAATATTATACGAGCTGTATTCTGTTATGGGAATCGAATGCTATCAGTCATTCTGTCAATATGTAAATATATGATACGTAAAACGCTGATATATTTAAAGAGCTGTACATGTCCTAACTACCACGAAGCTTAGATTAGGCAAAAAGAAATTATGTTTAGTTTCTCCAGTTTCAGGTACAAATTCTCGATATATAACTTTACTATAGGTTTGAACCTTTAATAGATTAAATTTTATATACGATTTTCCTATCTCTGGTTAAGCTACTGGATGTAAACCAAAGCAGGTGTTCTTGGTTCAAAATTAACGATTCCAATTTTGTGTTTATCTTAGGCGTGATTTGTTTAGCAATTGTTTTGTAAATAAAAATGATTATAATCAAAGAAAAAAGATCGATAGTTTGAAGTATAGGACTGGATTTCTATCTTAAATTACACTGAGATGCATGCTGTTTAATGGTAACAAAACCGATAAATGTGTGAAAAGTTCTAACAAATTTTATTAAACTTTGACTTTTGGCTTGCATACTCTGGTTTACAAATGATTTTATGTACTTATACCATATTAAATAGCCCTATTAAAGCCAAAATTAAAATGATTTGATATATTTAGACAGATATCCTAGTTAGCAAATTAAATTAAATTCCACCCATCAAGTAAGAATTTATTAATATTACTTTGAATACGTTTGTCAAATTGTTCCGATATACATGCCATGCACATATTAAAATAAATAAACAACAAGAAAATTTTTTGTGTGCATCTTAAATGTCTCCTGAAAATGATTATAAAATTTGTATAAAATGCAAAGTCTAAATTTCACAAAATTGTACAAACCGCAACTAAGAAATATATGAGCTTACATCTACTCTCTCTCTCTCTCTCTCTCTCTCTTTAAAATTTGTCCTAATATATAACTTATAACCGTTATTGTGTTAATGCTATCTATGCTGTTCTAAATATTAAATACTATCCTTCCTGTGAGATTTTCTATCAACGATAATTTTAAAAATGAAATTTATCTGTTCACGCCTATATATGGAAACCAGAAATGCTTATATTTCAGTTAAGGCTTTATAAAATTAAAATGAAATTATTTACACATTAATTATTATCACGCACAGTTTTAATACTTCTATTTAATTTTTCTCAAAGTCATCCATTTTATTGACATAATCATGAAATTCAAGAGCGAATTTTATTATTAAAGTTTGTGATAGAATTTCGATCACGAATATCTTTTAAATAATCGTCTTTAGGCATTTTTATGTAGCTGAGATAGATTAGTAGCGTAATAATCATATTTTTCCTAAAACTTCAACAGCCCGAAATCCTATTTTTAAATGTCTTGTAAAATAATTCTTAGAGAATAGAGGGAGCTGCATTAGTTCTTTTAACCACACATACACACTGAACGTATTGCATATCGAGAAACATGGTTTTACTTAATAATATGACAAATCCCCACCATGGTTATCATTAAACTATTTTGTGTGATTCTATTAGCATGAAACTAAGTGATGTTCTGTTTTAATGAAACTCTCTCCCCTGAATTCAAGTAATATTTATGGTTTTTCAGGTACTGGACCTAATTCACTTTATCCAAGAGCTTCTCCACAAGATCGAGAGTTATCTCCCAGACGGGATCCATAAGGTGAAAGACTGGATTGCTGAAATCAGGGAAGACATCAAAGATGTCTTGAATGACCTTACTCATTCCGAGAAAAAAATAATGGGTAAGTAAAACCAAGGCGCCCCCCCCCCCCCCCGACTCACACACACATACAAACCCACATTATGATGAACTGAACTCAGAAATCCAATTCCACACTTCCACATCCATTATGATGACAATCAGAAATTTAAATATTTGAGTAATTAATGAAACCTCAGTTTTGGGGAAATATGTATATATAGCAAAGTAACTGCTAACTTATACCATCTTAAAATAATTGCATAGTTTTTTTCGCGCACGCACGCGCGCGCGTGTATGTGTGTGTGTGTGTGTGTTTCCCCTGTAAACATGTTCATGCTGCATAGCAAAGTTATTATTCGGAGAAGTGGCAATACTTTCCCTACAGGCATTGGTGTCCAGATTATCTAATGGTTAAGAAATTATAAACGCTATAATCATGTCTGCAAAACCATTAAAATTAAGTTTACAGATTAAAAAAAAAAATGAAATTGATCGAATCGCGGAATCTCACCCTAGATGGCAGCACCGCGCATTCAGTTAGCCGGTATGAACGGTATCAAGTATTTGGTAGACAAATGCTTGATTATTGCATGATTCAGTGTTTATTTGAAGTACTCTGGAAATTTTACATTTTGCAATTGAAATAATCATGCGGCTGAATCTAATTATAATGGGTCAAATATGATAACATTTATCCATTTGTTATGTCTATGATTTCTAACAATGTACTTTATTTTATTTCATTAGGTTATGACATGATATTTGACATGTTTGAACGTCTCGCCAAGGGAAACGAACAGCTCGAGAAAGTTCTCAAAGTGGTGAAAATAATCAAGAAAGTCAACCAGGTGATCACCGAAGTTAGGCGCATGTTTCCTATTACGGAAAAAATACTTGGCAAAGTGTTTGACCAATTTGCACAAATGGGCACAGATTTTATGAAGCAGATGCTTAAGAAAGCACTCTCATTAAAATGACCATTTGCATATTAAAGCATTAGTGTAATGAAAAATAAACAGCAAAAAGTTTATTTAAAAGTTTCACATCCTTTGCATGAAAACAACACAAATCAAAACCGTCGAATGGGATTTGCACTCGAATAACTTATGGCTAAGTTTCTTACGCTACTTTCAAAAATGATGATATCCATTTCTCGGGAGGACGTTTCGATAATACCAAGCGTAAACACATGTTTGTATTATGCATTATGTATATAATGTAATTCTGTACCTCTCTTTTTATTGAAAATGGCGGTGCTGATATTACACAATTTGTATAAACATCCTAAGCATGCTTTTTTTTTTTTTTTAATTCCACCCACGAAACATGGCAAACCTATGGTGTATTTCAGTACCATAGGTGAACTAAGGATTAGACAGACAATTCATAAATCTTCTTCTGATGCGCAAACATGGAAATCTTTCACGGCACCACTTCAGTTGATTAATATGAGGGAATCTATTTCATGAATAATCTCCATTTTTAGAGAAAATGGTTCAAATTATCATTATATAAACTGATTTCGAATAATGTACAATACTTAATTTATACATTTGTTTTCCTATATGTGCGGACGGAATTTGTGTTATTAACAACGAATGTCACGACCTACATCACGCCACAGACCGTTGTAAGGGCGCGATGTAGGTAGTGAAATCTGGTAGATCAATGTGATCCGTTCTGTATACGGAACAGAGGTCGGATCCTATTATATTGATTCAATTGTTCGTGGTCGTAATGAAGAATCTATGTTAGCGTAGCATCATCGCAAAATATCACAAGAAATTCTAAGGCTTCGCAAGATTCGGAGAAGCTTGCAATGTCTTACCATTTAATGATTACGCAATGAGTCGTGAGAGTTGCATTTGTTCACCAATATACTCGTATAAGTAAGAATGAACATCCAATGTAACTGACAATCGTCGCGGGACTCATTTCAGGTATTAAATAGGAAAAATCATGGACTGAAATCAAGTAATTCAGTGAGGCATGATCACTGATAATATTGATCATCCCCAGAAATAACTGAATGATTAGTTTAAATCCACTGAATTCGTCTCAAATCGCTGTAACTTGGGTGGTGAGACCAGTGCTCATATGGTTCCCCGCACACTCAGCTGTAATTCTAATATTTAGTTGTGGATTATTGTAAATGGAAATAACACTCATAAAGAGTATCTGGATGGAAGGAACAAGCACCTTCATGTACAGAAGAACATTTGGAAAGGGAAGGGATTGCTTCGGAGGCCGTCAGTACAGTTTTGGTTTTCATAGTTTCAGTCTCGATGTGTGAGCTGATCTTTTGTACATGGACATGACTGCCTGCTTTTAGTACGCAATGTCTACAACTACCTTTAAAAATATCGTCAAGATAAAGTGAAGCTTCAAATTACTTGATAGAAGCTAATTCAATTACGCAATTTTATTTAATTATATATCTGCTTTTATATGCGGAGTTTGGAAAGGTCTGAAGAACAGATAATCTTTTTTTTCCCCTGGAATTTCCACCAGGAAATAAGAATTTGCGGTTCATTTTGTCTTTATTTTATTTTTTTAAAGCACTTTCGTCCACAAAAGGTTGAAAATCTAAATCCACAGTATATTAGTTCTAGCATGTGCATTATTTCAGAATGTACCCACCTGCCATTAGACCTTGAATCATCCCATGGTGGGGACGTCACGTAATAATAATAATAATAATAATAATAATCTATCTATCTATATATAAAATGTCGCTTAGTCTCAGACTTCCGTAGGGCTAAAACGACTTCGCCTACTCCCTTATAAGGGAATAAAAAGAATTAGATGATAATTACAGAGTGATATGTTGCGAAACTTTGCAGGAATGCATTGTGTGTCATGAAAAAGCGATATCGAGGAAAAATAAACAAATAAAAAGTTCCAAAATTCTCTACTAGGGGTGTTGTACGATCAGGTTGACCATATTTCCTTGAGACAACGGGACATTGGGATGGCAAAAACGGGACGGGGGTTATGATATATTCTGTGTTCATGAAAAAGTAAGACGATACAAAAAGCTTTACTTTGCTCAATATGTATGGTGATAAAATGCTGGTAATTACTGCTTCTGATTTGGTACGCGCTGAAGAAAATTTTGGTTGATAAATTTTATTGATCAATATCGAGAAGCTGTCATTTGCGAGAAAACTTTGGTCACGATCCATAGTATGATAAGCAACAAGAGCTTCACTTGCTGCAATTTTATCACTTTCGCTATCATTTCTCACCATAAACGAGCGGATGTTTTTAACTGAAGCCATTTCTGCATCCTTATGTTTCTGGCTACGTAGATGTTGGTTGATGTCGCTTCTGCCTCCACGAGCAACGGAAAAATGGACATTACAATGTTAGAATACCACTTTTGTTCCATCATTTAAATTCTTGCTGAAGATCGTCATTAAAACTGCAGTTTCGCCTCTTTGACATTGCAAGGATAGACTGAAAGCTTTAAAAATAAAACTTAAAACTTAAAAAATGTGAAATTAAAACCACCGGCATTAAATAATAAAGCCACCGGTTAGCATACAGGCAAAACAAAAACTAACGCTACAGCAGAACAGACGCCGCGTCTGAGACGCGCAAATGTTGCCAACATGTATTTTCTATTTTCTCTGAATAAATCACTGCAGATATCGATATTTAGTACCGAACAATGCGACTCCATGGTTATATAAATTACTAGTATCCATGATATCTATATATGATTATAGGTCATGAATAATAATTTATGATTGACCAATATTAAAGTATATTTATAGATTTATTAAAAACAGGACAAAATTGGCATTTTTATTAAAACGACGGGACGGCCCGGGAAATATGAAAAAAAAAAAAAAACGGTACTGTCCTGTTCAAAACGACACGTATGGTTAGCCTATGTACGATGTATTGAATGTAGATGTAGTAATTTTTCCGTGAGGAGAAAAGCGACACAAGCATACGCAATAGATTTTTATTCACTCCATTATGCATTCACTGGCTGTACTGTTCAGTGTGCTGCTCTTCGCAGTATGTCACAAAATGCATCCTTTGCACATGTGTATTCAACGGCAGGACGCAACTAATCGGGACTAATGTTGCGCTCATGCTGTTTTTCATCTCTGGCAAGTTATCAAGATGTTCCCGATATACCCTGTCTTTTGAGAAATCCACAAAACAGAAATCACACGAGGGAGTCAGATTAGGTGAAAGGCTCCATGCAGTGGGGAACGCACGGCTGATCACTCTGACTTCTGTGAAATGTTCTCGAAGAACCTCCTGTACCGATCGGCCGATGTGTGGAGAGGCCCCATCCTTCATGAAAATGATTGAATCCATGAAGGGTTCAATGCCACAAACTGCATCCTTCGCACAGTGTGTTCAACGCAGAACGCAGCTAGTCGGGACTGATGTTGCGGACATGCTGCATTATATTGTCTTTCAGTCTTTGAGAAATCCCCAGGGCCAGAAGTTACAGAGGATTAGAACAGGTAAACGAGGCCGCCATACAGTGGGAATGGCGCTGCTGTAGCACAACAAACCTGTTTATCATATCGCGATAACTCTCGGCAGTAACTCACAGCAGGTCACAAGACCCAGCTGCAAATGTCCTCAAAGAAGGATGGGCCAACGATAAATGAATCAGCTAAACTCACCTCAGACAGTAACTTTGGATGAATGCAAAGTCATTTGTTGAATTGCATGTGGATTTTGCGTAGCCCATAAACGGCAATTGTGGGCATTCACAGCTCCATTCAGGTGAAAGTGAGCCTCATCTCCCCACAAATCATCCACAACCACGTAGCGTCCAGCTCCATTCGAGAATCGAACTTCTTTCTTCAGAAGACCTAAAGAATGCATAAAGTTGTTGCCTTTGAAATTCACAGAAAACATCTTTTTAAGATGCATTAAGACGATTTCATTTCATTTATTTATTTTTTTTTTTTTTCAGCGAAAATAATTGAACTTCTTTGTGACACGACGTGAATTTACGAATTATAATCGGGATAATTTTTTTTTTTTTTTGGGTGGGGAGTATAATTAATTTCCTTTTCTGCTTTTTAGATATCGTATTGCTTATTGAAGACCTGAAGTGCCATGGAAACTTTTCATTTCTGGACTCTAGATCTGGATTTTTAGATTAGCTGACATATACAACTTTCAACAGTGGGATTGACATTTTTTAAAAAGTCCTATCGTGAAGTTCACTTCCCTTTATATGTGACATTTTGGAATGATCCCATAAAAATGAAGTTATTTTTGAGTGTTTTTCGAGGTTGGTGCTAGAAATGGTAAAGTAGAAAACGTTTACCAGAGATGATAATTTAAAAATGTTCAAAGCGCTCATTTCCAGGAGCACAACTTGCTTGCCCTGGCCGGAGATCGACTGAGGTACTGGTCGACGGAAAGCTTAAGAAAAGTTCATAGTTTGGTTGACTGAGTGGTAAGCGTATCTGCACTCCACCCAACAAACTACGGATTTGAATCGGACGTAGGCATGGATGTTTATGAGTGTTTAGGTGGAAGATGAATTTCATCGCACAGTATAAAACTACTGCTCCGCTTACTGGAGGCCTGAAGTGGATTGAAAAAGTTCCATCTTTGGTTTCTAGAGCAAGGCTTACGGACTATGTAAAAATAAATAAAAAAATAAATTTTGTATTTTAGTATACGGTGTTACACGGTTAGTTTAGTAACTGTGGGTTTCGGTTTATTATTCTTACACTATTTAAAAATTAATTGTAAATCGCGACTTTTTTTTTTTTTTTACTTTTTTTTTCCCTCGCATACATATGCCAGACTGCTTAACTCGAAGTTTTCCATATACATTTTTAATAAATAGTTAAAATCACATTTCTTTCTTTTAATAATAACTCTAGCAAATAAGCAATCTGATGAACTTAAGCGCCAATTCTTAAAACAGAAGGTGAAATCGAACTTTGCTGAACAGGCTTGCCAGTATTGTATCTGGCTGTATTAATACCCGTGCGTTGTTCAACAAGCATCGCAATACGATTCTGGTGCCATCTCGTGTCAGAACAATTAATCGGAGAAAAATAAATGTTTTACGAACGAATTTGTTAAGCAAGTTTATCAACACCTGGTGTTATTAATACCGCTACGTTAGTGTTTTAATGCGATTCTGTTGCCATCTCGTGTCAAAATAAACAATTAATGGGATAAAAAAGGAATTCCAAGCATTATTCAGGGAACTTACTTCATTCTAAATATTACTCCCCCTACAATACCAAACCTGTTCCACGGATGATATTTGATGACCCTAATTAACTCGCTTTGTTTGCTAATTTCCTCACTCACTTTGAATGTCTTGGTATGTTTCGAGGCTGCAGTTCACATTTCTGTTTACCTGTACTTATTTGCATACAGACTTCCGGTATGTTATTTGATACATTTATCTTTCAGGTTCGCTCTCCCTAATCTTCTGATTAGGGAGAGCGAACTCGCCTCTTCTGAATTCGCCTCTTCTTTTCCTTCCCTGGAGTACTAGTGGGATTTTTCGGTACTGCCGGAAAAAGTGCTACCAAAGATCTCGAGCGAGAACATAGAAGGATCGTTAGGCGTAATGAGGAAGTAGGCACAGGAAGGGCGTACAAATAGCGAGGATGTCCTCTATTATCTCATCACAAGCACGGCGCGGAGTCGTTCCCAAACTAATGACTCAAACACGCACGTGAGTCTTGCGTTGTTAACCTGCTTATCACCGGGATGAACATTTGTCAGTTGCGCTACTACCGTATGTAGGTAGGCAGATAGGTAGGCCAATAGGTCCAAATAGAATGACCTACTTGTGCGTGAGGAATTGACCGGAAGTAATTAGCTCAGCGGCTTCGCATGAGTCACCGTCTTAGTTTCGGGATTCAGAATATTATTTACATTCAACTATTATAATGTGGCTTCTCGGTATAAATTCCCTCGGTCATGTTTCTTAATTAAACTTAGCGTATCTGAGAAGTAACCCACAGATAACTCGCGGCTTGATTGAAGATATCATAAATTACCGTATTTTTATTGTATTAGAATGTACAAGAAATTATAATTTTGTTTTCATGTGTATAGTATAACAATACGTATGCAAACTAAAGTTGCCATCGAAATTATAATCACGATTTAATGCTGTTGTATAAGTTAAAGCAGCCAAATGCGTTGTTGCTCATGCTATTCTATAATTAGAAAATTTCCACGCCCATCCCACCTGGGGAGCGTATATTGTTTTTCATAATAATCTATTGAGAGACGTATCACTTAGAGGTAGAGCCTCCGTGACATAGTTGATTTCAAAGAAGCACTCCGGTTGGAAAAACCCGGATTAGAATCCTCAAG
Organism: Typopeltis vanoorti; assembly: GCF_054136105.1. Classification (NCBI taxonomy): domain Eukaryota; kingdom Metazoa; phylum Arthropoda; class Arachnida; order Uropygi; family Thelyphonidae; genus Typopeltis; species Typopeltis vanoorti. The sequence continues at coordinate 24,763,367 of NC_143549.1, forward strand.
GACGGGGTTCGAATCTGATAAAGAATCTGTATCAGAGATTTTCAAGTGAATGTGTTTTAGCATGTCCCATACAAAGACTGACTGATTTTGACTCCTGGAAATTTGTGTTTTCATCACCAACCGGCAGCAATCTGGCCAGGATGAGGCTGAAAGGCTTTCCCCCAATAGCAGAGTGAAGATCCCTTACTTACTATTATTATCACTTGGATGCACTTTTATGAATCTTAATCACGAATCTTATGAAAATTGTGATATTCAACAGCAATTAAACGGGTAAAGTATTACGAATAAATTAATTTTGAAAGGATTTTAAAAGCTATTAATGTTAATTAGAATAGGCTTTTTCGTAGCCTATTAAAACTCTTCAGGTAACTTAAAATGGTATCTTTGGGAGTTTATCCTCTCATTGATCAGATTTTGATGAGGTTTTGATCGCATGCTTAAAGACACTAACGAAGAGCGTTGGGTTGCCAAAGGACAGCGTGTTGAAATGGATGGGAGACATTCGGACCACCAAAATTTAGAAATAGCAACTGGTTATTGAATTAAACGAAGTTAATTAACTTTTACTTAAAATACTTTAGATGAATAATGACATGAGAAATGAAAATATAATGAGGAAACTTAACGTTGCTAGCATTCAGAATGCTCCAGAAGCGCTATTTAAGAAGTATGCAACAGGATAGGAAAAATTAGCAATGCATGTTTGATATCAAGATAGCAAGAAAACGACCCTGAGGAAGATCAAGATATTCGTGGAGTGCCGATAAGTAAGAGACTAATTAAAAATAAACTGTGATAGAAAGATTAGTATTAATGTAAACTTAATCGTGTGGTGGTATCATATTGCATGACATAGCATAATTTTTCTCGTGAGCTTTCATTTATTGATAGACGACTTCTTCATCACGTGGTCGACATAGGTCATCTTCATAATCTAAAAGTGGGAGATTATATATATCTAAAATAAATAGACGAAGCTATTGAAAACCCCATCTAATTCAGCCTTAATGTGGAACATGCAACTCATCCTCTACTGTCGGAGTTGATCGTTTTAACTAGCTGACAAATTAACGACTTTCATATTTTTTCCTAAAGACTAACTTCTTATTTTATCTGTCTATTAAATATTTATTTATTTATTTTTTTCATTTTCATCCCTTTAGAGGTGACCGCTCCAAAGAAGAATCACTTTCAAACTGAGATTCTAAATTTCAGATTATGTCTCCCCTTTTATGATGGAGTAAAGATTAACACAAAGAAACATATTTATATTAAAAAAGGTCATCCGACGAAGATAATGTGGCTCTTCCTCCCAGTGGGATTTGTATGATTGCAAATCGTCCAAAATCACGCAAGATTCGAGCATGCAGTGTTACAGACCTTTGTTATTCTTCGAGATAATTCATTCCATTCTTTCTTTCATCTGTTTCTCAGGTTTACTAGTGGATTCCCATTTGCATTACAAGCCATAACTCTATCTTCTATCTTCGCATTCTCATGCCGAAAAAATAGTTTTTGGATAAAAATCCTTCCAGCTGGTGGTTGACTTTCTTCTACACCCTTTAAAAATCTATAGCATATTAGTACTGTGTGAGGACAGTAGTAGACCAGCCATAGTGACAAGATCAAGATCAAGATAAGATAAGGAATCGTGACGTGATTGGTTGTTGAGATGAAGACATCATTGTGTGTGACGTCATGAGTTTGGAATGTTAGGAATTTCCCTGGGGAAATATGTGTCAATAATAATAATAATAATAATAATAATAATAATAATAATAATAATAATAATAATAATAATACATAACTATTTATTTGTGGTGCCATATGAAGTAATCTAAGAAGAAGAAGAAGAAGAAGAATGAAGGAAAACGATTATGAAAAATCGAAAGTGGGGGTGAAAAATATGAATTTTCACTTATCATTGGAATAATCGATTGTCAATTATAATGATGATAACTTTTGAATAAAACTTCAAATTTATTTCCTAGAAATTTGTATTTCTGATGGAATTATTGTATGATATGCATTGACAAATCACCTTGTAGTTGGAAAGAATTACCTGAAAGAGTTAAAAAAACAGAATTCTTGGTCAATAAAATATAACCATCAGCTGAAGGGCGAAATTGGTTCGCTAACTCTGGACAAACTAAGAAGTTGTATGAGAGAATCAACATGCAAATATCAAATATTACTCGCCAAAGAAAGAGAAAAATCAAAAACATTAACGAGGTTAATAGGGAGGCCTGTTCTTGATTTAAATGAAATTGGATGCCCAAAACGTGAAAACATAACGTCTACTTTTAAGTGCTTTTGGAAACATAACGGAAGATTCTGTGCTTTTAATACTCTTAAGAAATATATGTATTGTTTTCAAATAAATAAATATGCAACCCTTAATTTCACTACAGTAATAAATTCCCAACGATCACCAAATGAAAATTAACTTTCAGTTGAGAGGCACGTTGTCAAAAACCACATGATGGCAATTCCACAAGCATGGGAAGAACCGTTGAACAACAGTGCAAATTTAACAATAAGCAGATTAAGGAACAAAAAATAGACTGTATTTTTCACTTTACTGATTTTCTGTATGTTAGATTCAGTAAATACAATTTGTAAATAATATTTCACTCAAATAAAATGTGTAAATTTAAATGAACAAATTGGGTGTCGTTGATGTGTTATACAAATTTAAGTAAGGCCACAATTTTTTTTCCTTTCGAAATTTCATGCCACAAACTAAACAGAGACTTTTTTTTTGAAAATCCACTCAGTAAAACTGTCACTTTTTTTTTTCTTTCTTTCTTTCTTTCTGAGCTAATTTTCATTTGAAATAAGAATAAATAATTATTTATTTGTATTGGAAAGAATAACTAACATAATAACTGTGTTAAAAATATATATATAAATATCCCTGCTGTGAAATAAATGTCGTGCTGAGAGGACAACAGTCAATTGGGACTAACGGAAATGAGTTTTAGATAGTTGAACTATGTAAAAACCATAGTTCAACTTGTTTTGAAATGTCACATGGAGAAAAATCACATGAATTATATGTAAGCACCAGTGGCAAATCATACATTATGAACATCAGAGCAAATGTTAAAGCAGAAGAATAAGAAAAAAAAAATACTGCCTTTTTCACTTTATTTAATTTCTCTATGTTAGATTCAATAAATACAATTTGTTAATAACATTACAGTCAAATAAATGGTAACATTGAAATTAACAAAATGTATATTCATTTTGTTAATTTTCAGAGATAATATTCATTTGAAATAAATTCCAGTTTCCTAGCTACACAAAATGTAAACAAACAAGCAAGCCATCTACTTGAAAACAATAAGTGTATAAAATTCATTCTTTTTTTAAGTAATGAATTCCTGATTAAGAAATAGATAAAATTTATTCATTCCTTAATCAGGAATGAATAATTTTAGGATATGAGTCATCACAATCATGCGATGCTAATCACTTAGGCATATGTAAGTATTTGAGAAACATCGAACCAGGGGAAAATGATACCTTTTGAATAATACCGCAACTCATATGTTACAGGATGTGATTAATACTAACTTTCCATAGTGTGATAGAATTCGAAAACCAAGACGGAAATTAATGAGTCATCTCCAAGAAAACGAACGGAAACAAACGGGTGGAAATCCAAAGGATCTTGTCAACTATATTTTCTGTTTATTTACAGAAATATTGTTCTGTGTGAGGGTTTACCGATCGCTGGCGGATATATTAGTCAGGAAAAGACAGTTTGAGGTTATACTCACCACCATGGGTATAAAAACATAGTATGCCCCAATGCTAAGGAATTAACAGTGTACCAAACGGACAGAAAATCTAAGGAACAAAAGGCAAATAGTTTTTCAGGTTATTACAGAAATTTCGTTCTTTCAAGATTGTATTTTTGTGTGTTATGGTGTGCATAAAAAATTCAACTATTTTGGAATATCTATTTGCATTAAGAAGAATCATTCTGGAAAGACTGTAAGTAAATTTAAATTATCATTAGAATTTCTATACTACATACAAAAAAGTTATTGTAAGCTTTTAAGTCTCCGTTTATTTTTAATTTATTTTTTAAAATACCATTTGGTTTTTTCTCTATAAACTAAAAAAAACATCATTACCCAAATATTAGTAAACAAGATAATGTTAATTTGAAAAGAGTTTGTCATTTGCCAATAATCTTTTAGTGATGTCACTGCCAACTGATAGTGATAACATTGGAGCAAAAAAAGTATATGTTTGAGGGACACCAGCATATAATTAAATTATTGAGAAAATCCAAATCACTGCCGTCATCACGACTCTACTCTACGAATTCCCACCCTTTAACAGGAAAGAAATACCCCAAAATGTATTGGAAAATTAGTACAGCCATCTGTAGAAAACCAAAGACAAAACATGACGACAATGACGGATGTGTGTCACCCTGGGAAAATTCGAAGATATCGTATCTCAAAAACATAGCCCACAATTCCATAGGCAAACCGAAACAGCATGTGATATCACAGAGAGACATATCTTCCCCAGAAATTTCCAAACACAAAACGTCACGATTCCTTATCTCTAAACACCACACACAATTCTTTAAGCAAACCAAACACACCACATGATGTCTCTGACAGAAGGAGTGGGGGGCCCAAGCGAAATTACAAACATTTCAAAATTTATCTTATCACTATCCATCACCCATAATGACATAGGCAGACCATTTACTTATCTACTACTCATAACAATACACATCCAAGACACTGACATCGCTTATCCCACATTCACCCCAACCCTATTTTGTTCATAGTTTCTCACTAATCACGACAGGAATCCTTATCCACTAATATCTTCCTTTTCCATTCAAAACAGTAACATCACTTATTTACAAATAACAATTACGTCATTTATTTAGAACTAACAAATTACGTCACTTATATTCATCTGATAACAACACATTCACATCACGATTCCTTATCTTATATTGATCTGGTCCCACCAATAACGACGCGATTCTTATCCACTACTATATTTCCCTTTTCCATTCAAAACAATAACGTCACTTATTTACAACTAACAAATGACATCACTTATCTTCATCTGAAAACAACAAACATTCACGTCATGTTTCCTTCTCTTATCTTGATCTAGATCATGTTAGAAGTGTCCCACCAATCACGAAACGATTCCTTATCCACTAATATATCTTCCTTTCCATTCAAAACAATAACTTCACTTATTTACAACTAACAAATGACGTCACTTATCTACATCTCATAACAACATACATTCACGTAACGATTCCTTATCTTATCTTATCTTGATCTTGTCAGAAGTGTCCCACCAATCACGACACGAATCCTTATCTCTACCATCGGCCATAATTCCATACGCGAACCAAAACACAAGAACTGACGCTATTGACACATATGCCTCCAGGGAAATTTCAAACATTCCAAACTCGACGTCATACACACAATGACGTCATCATCTCAACAACCAATCACGTCACGATTCCTTATCTTATCTTGGTCTTGATCTTGTCACTAGTGGCTGGTCTACTACTGAGAAACAAGAGCTGCATAGACAGGATCGAATGAGGGATATGTACAGTTACTAGTTGCCATTTATATTTATCAAGCTTTGATAAGCTCAGTTTCATCTTTCAATTTTCATCTGCAAAATTACAGATGAAAATTGAACTGAACAGTAATGATGAAACATTCAAAATGTAAGAGCTGTCAAGAGCGAGAGAGAGAGAGAGGGAGAGATTATACATATTGAAGATCTTTCCCACTCTCTCTCTCTCTCTCTCTCTCTCTTGATATATAATATCAATAAAGGGAGTAAACTTAATAATGATGGTAATAATAAAACACTTAATGAGACGTTTAAGTTCTCTTGTAATACTCACAACATGCTAGCTGAAAACTATATTCTTTCATCCACACGATACGAGCAACTTCAAACTAAAGAAGTTTTTCCATGAAATTATAATTCGTATTAAGAGTAATTAATTTCAACAGGAAATGGTCGAGGTATTGGCAATTCTAAACTTACTCTGATTCCGAAGAGAGCATCATGTGTTTTATGAAGGCAGAAGTCCATCCAGCATTTTTTTTTTCCAATAATCGAAGAGACTACTTTTAATCAACTTATTCTATTTAACTTATTGGTTTAGTGAAAAGTATTTCGCCCTTCTCTAACCTTGGGAAATGCTGTCTGCGTCCATAGAGCAAGGCTATTCGAAGAAAGTTGTAAATTCGATTCTACTCACCGACCGTAGAGCTGACACTATCACAAAATATTGCGTTAAGTCAGGGACCACGAGATGAAGCAGCTGCTTTCCATACCTTTGGATCAATTATAATAGTCTTGGACCAGTTATCAGTGACGAATAAGGGTAGCTCTCTTCAAAAAGGTTAAGGCTAAAAAAGCCTTGTCTATTCCGGTTGAAGGCATTTGCTGATTATTATTATTATTCTTTTAAATATTTTGATAATTAATTATCATCATCATTATCATCATCATCATCATGCGTTTCAAGGATTTAGGCCTAGCATGGCCTGTTCCGGTTTTAGAAGTCATCGTTGAATCGTTTAAGATGACGTCCTGGTTTTCTTTTTCCTAATGGCTTGTACTTTAAGGCTTGTTTTGGTAATCTTTCTGTTTTCATTCTTTGAACGTGTTCCATCCATTTATGTTTATATTTTTTAATTTTTTCAATTACTGGTTCTTGGTTTAATTCTTTCATAATATCTTCGTTTCTTTTGTGATCTAATAGGGAATACTTTGCAGTTTTTCTCATAAACTTCATTTCTGCTGTTGTTAATCTTTGTTTGTCTTTTTGTTTTATTGTCCAGATTTCGCTTCCATACATTAAGACTGGTAGGGCTAATGTACTGTATACTTTTAGTCTGGTTTGTTTTTGAACAAGGTTTGGTTTAAATATAGAATTAATTACACCTGTTATTTTTAAATATTTTGCAATTTTACGTTTATATCTTTTTTATTTTCATATGTGATCATGCATCCTAGGTAGTTAAATGAATTCACCTGTTCTAAGATCTTGTTATCTATTACTATTTTAGTTCTTGCTGGATCTTGTCCTTTAAAGGCCATAGTTTTTGATTTTTCCGTTGATATTATCATACCATAATCTTTGGATAGCTCATTTAGATTTAAAATAGCTTTCTGCAAGTTATCTTCAGAATTTGCCGACGACCAAATTATTATTTGGTCGTCGGCAAAGAGGAGAGTGTTTAAGTTAACTGTAGGTGAAAGTTTAATTCCTTGATGTAAATTTTTATTCCATTTTATTATTATTTCATTTAAGTAGATATTAAAAAGGGATTTCCCTGTCGGATCCCTTGGTTTATCTCTCTCGTATATGATAGCTCGTGATTTAATCTTATTTGTATTTGATTATTTACATATATACTTGTGATAGCTTTTAGGATATTATTTGGAATTTGTCTTTCTTTTAATATGTTAAATAACATGTTTCTTTTAACTTTGTCAAATGCTTTTTCAAAGTCAATAAATGCAATATGTGTTTCTAAATTGTATTCTCTTCTTTTCTCTATTATTAATTTTAGGCAAAAGGCCGGGTCTATACATGATCGTCCTTTTCTAAATCTATTCTGTACTTCTAAAATTTTTCGGAATATTTCATTAGTTTGCTATTTAAGATTCTGCTATATATTTCGTAACAGGAATTAAGTATATTGATACCTCTATAGTTTTTAGGGTCATCTCTATTACCTTTTTTAAAAACAGGAATCACAATTGCTTTTTTTTTCATTCTATTGGGGGATACCAGTTGAATAAATTTTATTTAAAAATAATAAGAATGTTTCTTTGAATCTTGTTCCTGCGTATTTATATAGCTCTGATAATTAGTTATTATTTCTGTAAAGTAAATATGAAAAATAAAAACTAAAAATGGCCGAAGAAAAAATTTTTCATTATCACTGTGATATAATACTAAGAAAATTAAAGAAATAGAAAACAATAGTAATATGAAGGTTCTAAGAAGAAGAACATTATCATTTTAAACAAAGGAAATAGCTACTGTAAGAGATAAAAATGTAAGAGGTAAAAATGAACTTATAAAAAATAGAGATGCTATAATTAAAAGAATTTAGAAATTTTATACTGACTGAACTCTATGAAGGCAAAGACCCAGACATCCAAGAATCATCTATGGATAACTCGAGTGAGGAAGAATACAATTCTCCTGAGATTTTACAAGGTGAAGTGGAAATGGTACTGTGGGAAATGAAGAATGGAAAGGCCCCAAGAGAAGATGGAATAATGGTAGACTTTAAAACTCGGAGGAAGCCCTGTCATCAAACAGCTGACCAAACTTTTTAATAAATTCCTAAAACAGAGAGAAAAATTGGAACAATTCACTCATAATAATAATTTTTAAAAAAGGCGATAAGGAAGAAATTAAAAACTACAGACCTACAATCCTACTCCTCACCATATATAAAGTCTTCACAAAAATTATAAATAATAGAATGAAATATGAACTAGAGAGAACAATCCTGTGAACAAGCTGGATTTAGAAAGAATTACAATACTTTGGACCATATTCACACATTAAGACAGCTCATTGAAAAATCAATTGAATACAATAAACCCTTATGTCTGGCCTATATAGACTATGAAAAAGCATTTGATTCAGTTAAAACATCTGCAACACTAAAAGCACTTGAAACCCAGGGAACTGAGAAACCTATATTGAAATACTAAAATATATTTACAATAATGCAACTTATGTAATTAAATTATATAAAAACAGTGAAAAGTTTCCAATACAAAAAGGCATCCGGCAAGGTGATGCGATATCTCTGAAATTATTTACAGCTGCATTAGAAGAAATTTTTAGAATCCTTGAACGAGAAACAAAAGGAATAAACATAAATGGAGAAAGGCTGCATGATCTGAAATTTGCAGATGATGATGTCCTAATAGCATCATCTTGAAGATCTGCTGATCTTTAAGATTATCTGCTGAAAGAAAGACTAAATCAGCTAAATGAAGCCTCCAGAGTATTATTTAAAATAAATAGAGAAAAAACAAAAATAATGAATAAATACATAAACAAAAGAACTGTCAAAGCCGAAAACCATGAAATACAGCAAGTTACCTCATATGTATATCTGGGCCAGTTGTTATCTTATCCTTTGAGGATTGCCAAAGAAAAGAGATTGAACGAAGAAAGCACCTTGGATGGATGGCTTATGGGAAAATGAGAGACATATTCAGAAGTGACATCCCTATGAGTCTAAAAAAGCTTTCGACCAGTGCATACTTCCTGTTCTAACATACGGGGGAGAAAAATGGACTTTAGCAGAAGCCCTAAACACAAAGCTGAGAACAACACAACATCGCATGGAAAGAAGTATGCTAAAAATAACATTAAGAGATAGGAAGAGACACACACACACACACACACACACACACACACACACACACACACACACACACACACACACACACACACACACACACACACACACACACACACACACACACACACACACACACACACACACACACACACACACACACACACACACACACACACACACACACGTGTCACGTATATTATAAAATACATTAAACAGGCTAAGTGGAGATGGGCTGACCATATTCCCAGATGCAATGACGAGAGTGGATATTGTCAGATTGACTAGAGTGGAGACCAATGGATGGAGCAAGAGGAAGACTGAGAAGAAGGTAGAGAGATGAACTCGTTGCAGGAGTGAGATGAAAGGGAGAGGCAGAAAACCGAGTGGTCTACAAAACCATTGGGGGAGGGTGAGACCGTCCAACAGTGGACAGAACCAAAAGGTTGAAAAGAAGAACTACAGTATGTCTAATTTTTATATGAAATATGACATTATTTTTTAAGTTAAGCTTTATTAAATAACTACTATTTAAGGTACCTCCAATTAAGTATTTCAGAGCCATCTATTATTAATTTATGTAGTTTTCTGCTATTTAATGGTACGCATTTTATTTATAAGCTGAACTAAATCTGATTAACATCATGAATAATATTCATAATCATTATCATCATTAAATTTCTGATATGTGTATGGTTTTTACTCTTCATATGGTGTTCATTCGTACTAACATTTATTCCTGTTCTCCCACCTCTTGCTAGGTAAAAAAAAACCTGTAGAGATAAAACGGTAGAACACTACAACAGCTGGTAATAGCGGAACTGAATCATCAAGCATTGCTGGAATTGGATGAATATACAGCAATAAGGAAGAAATCATTACGAACGAAAAGAGAATAATTGCAGGAAACGATAATACACATGTGATACCTTGAACGAACTCAATGCGGACATTGCACACAATATGATTTCCTCAAAGACTTGAAGTAGCAAAAGCAAAATGTGGTGCAACGAAATATTAATGAAATTGCACTGTAGTGTTACAGAATTGTTTTATTCTTATACCAGGATGTGAATGTGCAATGTTCAGTACTGCTCGTCACACCATATATACCCAGGAGCGATTTTGGCTACCCGAAATTGGTATCGTTTCTAATTTTTCTAGGAATAACATAAATGCCAATGCGTTTAGTGTTATTTACGCTTTCAAAATGCAAAACTTTCATTCATTGCCTACTATTTCACACACACACACACACACACACACACACACACACACACACACACACACACACACACACACACACACACACACACACACACACACACACACACACACACACACACACACACACACACACACACACACACTGCAAATAACAAGAGCAAAACAAAACATCGGTTCAAAGCTCCATCGTGTCATATTTCTTGCTCATAACGAAATTCAGAAAATAACATTACAGGTAGAGCTACATACGCCCGTCATTTTTTCCTTAAGACTGCAAAAAGAATTCTCTGGAGGGACCAGCGTACAACCATACATGCACTTCTTTATTAAGCAGTACATGAAGGCAACTGCCGATTTGAGTGAAATTTGTTTAGAAATGGGTATACCAACTACTTGGTATACTTTTATTTCAAGCTCCATCCAGAGAAAAGAAAATTTTGAAATCATCCGCCGTTCACAAATTCACCTGAGATAGCATTAAAGTGTTATTCTCACTGAAGATAGGAGTACTAACTCCATTGCACTTGGAAAATCATGAAGTCCGGAAGACGAAATCTGGACGCTTACTTTCAGGCAGCTGTGGAAGAATAATTTAATACTTTTGTAGTTTACTATATTTTAATCAATTAGTATACAGAAAATGGGATATTCTGTTCTTAACTCGGTGCTTGTATAAGCTTATGACCGTTTTGGTTCCATAATGTTCGATTTTGTGTTCGATTCTAGTAACGAACTAAAGGAACCTTTTCCCATTATGACTTTTTTTTTCTCCTCCTTAGTTAGTTCCACAGTTAATCACTTTTTGACATAAGTAAGGTTGTCCCACTCAGAAAATTAGTATAACTCATGCAGTTTCTTATACAAAAAATTACATCAATTAGCATTTAGGAACACGAGATGGCAGAAGTTGTCTTCCAAACTTTCTTTTCAAAAAATAAAGAAAGAAAGAAAGAAAACTATGGGTGTCGACTTAAATAACATAAAATTATCTTACGTATATATTCAATTAGTATAAATTTTCGCCCTACTATCAAATGCATTTCAGTATGACTTTCGAATTAAACAACAAGAAGAGAAACCGGTATATTCAACAGAATGACGCGTGCGAACTGCACGTACGTGATGTAGACCGTCATGATCTAATTATATTAAGGTTCTAGTAAAATTGATTTTAACAATATTTAAAAACATAATAAATAAATAAATAAAAATAATATAATAAAATAAAAAATAATAAAATAAATTGATATATACAATTAAATTTAAGTTAATTTTTGAATTTGTGAAGAGCTATCTCCTATAAGAGGGATAATTGAAGTCCATCGTTTCTATTTAGATTCGGTCGATGTAGCAAGGTCTCATGACTCTCTTTGTACAAACGTTCCAAGAGATTATTGCTTTTATGAAGAACCTTAATTTTCTTCCAAAGTACTTTGTATCTGGTATGTGATGGTGATGGCATGCTCCGCAAGTCCCGATTGCTCTGGCTCATGGAACTTAACGTAGTCTAAATATTCATCACGACGTACTGCTGCAGATCTACCTGTTTGGCCAAAATACGATAATCCACACTGGCAAGGAATTTGATATACTCCAGGGTGGTCTAAAGGCAGACGTTCAGCTGAGCCTAGAAAAGTAGATATTTTGTTATCAGGACGGAAGGACACTTGCAAGATCTAAGCAGTTACGCTATACCTTCTGAGACGCCATTAACACAGAGAACGATGACGCGACCGGCTACTATTGCGATCAAAGGCAGATGACTCGAAAACTCTATGATTATTAATTATCTCGTCGACATATGATTCGGTAAAACCATTAGTAAGGAAGGTGAAATGTCTGTCTTTTAATTTATATTTCACGTTATATATATAAATGCGTCTTTTTTAAAATCTTTTTGACGGTTTACTTTATTTTCTTTATTGTATTTCAATAGAGTTATCTGTACAGTTGACAACAGAAAAAAGAAGTCTTATTAGTGCCGCTTCTTGTCCATGTAAGCGGTGTTGTGTTTGGATGGCGCTTACAAGAATGAGAAGCACCAAACCTTCTCGTGCTTGCAAGAGCTGTTGTTCAGCCTTCCTTCTTCACCCTTCTATAAATCAGAACTATTGACTCTAAACGATTTCTATTAGCTCACTAGCCGGGATGTATTTCGAAATGCGTCTGTCTCTCTCTGTTTGCCGAGCACGAGTGTGCGCTTTGGTTCTTCTCTCTTCTAGTAAAAAACAATGTTATTTTCGAAAAAGTGTGAAAGGTGATATTTAATTCCTGCCATTTTGAGAAGAAATGTGGGACAGATCATAACAGAATTCATTTCTGAGAGTTATATTGGAATTAATCTGTAGTTCGCTCTTTTTCATCGTTACTTGGAAGTTCATGTAAAATAAGTATGTTCTCTGTAAATTCCCACTTATTTTCACCGTGAATGGTAAGCCTCCGTATATCGGTTTCGAATTTCCTTCGATAGAAAGGCGTATGTTGGAATCCAGGACACGAAGAATTTTTATTGATAGTTCTCACATGAAAGTGATTTAGCTGGTCTCGTATGGAAACTGAAGAGTTCTTCCTCCCGGAAAATGGAATTTTTCATCTCGCAATACAGCCAAACTGTCGATAAAATACCCGCAGTTTTATTATAAAATAGCAGACAGTTGTTATTGTTATGTTTCATCGAGTATTTTTCGACTCCTGGTGATTCTATGAACATATGTATACTCTCTCCATTCGGATCTGTCCCTGACCATATCCTTCAGAATTTCCAGCCACATTCCAGTTGCTTCTTTAACTCTATCCACCCATCTAATTCTTGGTCTTCCTCTTCTGCTGCTTCCATCAACTTTAGCAAGCATCATCGTCATCTGCTCGCATAATATGTCCAAAGTATGGCAATTTTTGCTTGATGAATTATAGCTTCGAGGGAGCAATTTGGCTTTATTGTCTTTATTCTGTCTATCACTGATTTATTAGTTTGCTTTGCAGTCCATAGTATTCTTAGTAAGTGTCTTCTCCAAACCCATAATAATTCAAATGCATCTATCTTCCTTCTTTCGCTCTTTCTCAGGGTCCAACTTTCACATCCGTACAGTACCACAGGGAATACCATTGCTTTCACGATTATGATTTTTGTTGCGAGGCTAATATCTTTATCTTTAAAGATCTTGCTTAAATTTGTCATTGCTTTCTTTCCGAGTAATAATCTTCTTCTTACCTCTTCAGTACAATACCCACTTTATCAATTCGGGGATCCTAGGAGCAAAAAATTGCTTCCATTTTCTCCCCATCTACTTCAAAATCATTAAGTTCACATGTTGCCATAACTTTTGTCTTTTTGAGGTTACGTTTAAGGCTATATTTATCACTTTCTTCTTTAACTTTCATAATAAGTTCCTCCTAATCTTCTTTGCATTCTGCTAGCAACGTGGTATCATCTACATACCTCAAACTATTAATATTTCTTCCACTAATTTTAATTCCAACTGAAGACACCTCCAGCTCTGCCATTCTTAAAATATATTCGATGTAAGTTAAACAGGTAAGGCGATAAAATACATCCTTCCCGAACCCCTTTACCCTTGACCGTCACAGAATAAGCCTTGCAATTAAGACAGTACTACTCGCTAAATATGTACAAAGTAGTTTCCTATAAATTCCAGTAAAATGCAGCAGTTTTGAGAAGAAAGAAAGTTCCCCATAGTTGTACTTTGAATCGTATTGTACTTTAAATTATAAACTAAATATTCTCTAATTAATATAAGTGAAAAAATTACATCGTTTCTCATAAAATAAAAGAATTAAAAACTAATCATTATTTTCTAATAGCCTTTCAAAATTGGAGAGTTTCAACGTAGGAGGCGAATTCATTAACTGGTAAACAAACTAGTTTTCTTTATCAAGACATCGATTTAGCCTTCCACAATGGGATTTCCAGCAAAGTGCATGATTCACCAATTGACTATGCAAAAATGTCTCTGAAGGTTTTCGCAGAATTGAAGCGTCTAAAATATGCCATTAACAAAAAAAAGAAGAAAAACGAACAAAGTTAAAAACAAGAAAGAAAAAAGTATGAAGAATGGAATTAAAGTTTAGGCAGTGTTCCCAATATGTAAATTTTATTTTGGTTCCATGAAATCTGCTGTAGCTCCTTAAAAAATAGAAAGAAAAATCAAGTAGTAAATTGTTTCCTTAGCCGGTTCCGTATAATTGGAGAAGTGCAGGGTAATTGCTTGCAGATTATTCAGTTATGCCATAACATTGGAACAAAGAATGTTCGTTCTGACTTCAAAGGCGTGTGACTTTTCTAAACTGCAATATTTTAGTAAAACTATAAGTAACATTCTATATTTTCATAAGATGGAAATATTTACAAGGTAGATCAGTCGAGGAATCGTATTTAACATTCTCTTCAACGGGTTAGTTAATAAAATCACACAGACGTGGATCAGAAATCGCAGAAATTTTGGAGAATTCTATAAAATAAAAGTTTCAAATATTTAAGAATGTTTTATTTATTATTACACTTTTATCTTACTTGCGATGATTTAAATTTTCTGTGAATCATTTATTTAAAAGCATCTCTAAGAGTTTTGATACTTTTAATGCAGGGAGAGAGAGAGAGAGAGAGAGAGAGAGAGAGAGAGAGAGAGAGAGAGAGAGAGAGAGAGAGAGAGAGAGAGAGAGAGAGAGAGAGGATATATTCATTTTATACTTTCCATCGCCATTATCAGCCAATGAATTAAGGATTAAATATCTATTGTGGACAAAAGGTAGTTTCACTTCCGTGTTATAGGACTTCGTGGTATTAAAGAATCCGAGATCTCTGGTCACAGCGAAGGAAATCTGCGTGATGTTCTAAAGAGCTTACTCGGTTATTCATGAGAATGGAATTCAAAGTGGATTGTCAGTGTTCTACATAGAAGTTCGTTATAAATCAGAACGTTAAGATTTATCTACTCCATGTGAGGTAGTTTTGTTCTCCCTGAAAAGTTGCATGGACCAACTGTTGCTCATCTAAAACTGACAGTTAAGTCGCGAAATATAAAGTTTTTCATTAAGTGTTGCTGAACTGTGATGGCAAGATCCTTTGCGTCTACTCCAGCAGGTTTCTAAAAAATTTCACAATGAAGAAGAAGAAATCAAACAATGTGAAAAAAGGCAGTGTTTCCAATATGTACATTTTGTTTGTATCCATGAAATCTGCTGTTGCAGCTCCTTAAAAATAGGAAGTAAAGACAAGCAATAAACTGTTGGACCTCTCCCTGCTGACGAAAAAGTGTATTAGAATTTCTGCAAAGTAGTACCACCATTATGATATACATTCGGTGACCGTAACAAACGAATAAATGGACAAAAACACTCTATCTCCATCCTATTTTATATAATGATTTGCATAACTCGCTCTCAAAACAATAACATCTGATCCATCTTACGCACTTTTTTTGCAAAAGAAAACAAACAGCCAAATAATTCAACTGAGTCATCGTATCCATCTGGAGGGCTGCCTTATTTCCAGCTAAAGTGAACTTCAATTTACCTGAATTTACCAGCGATTTCGATGATCGGTCTTTAGTTTATTTTTTGCCTCCCTCTGTCCAAAAGATTCATATGTTTTTCTTGCACCCAACTAGAGTTATTATAGATCTTTTTTTAAACAATTTATACCACTCTTTCAATTCTAAAAAACGATATTTTGACTATCTGTACCCATTTTCCATTTCAAAACAAATAAAACAGATGTGATTAGCAGAAAATAACTTTAAAAATTGAATGTTAATTTTAAGTTTCGTACTAAAAAATCCAGTTTAGTTCACGATTAAGTACGAAACTTAGACAGCCAACAGCCTAGTTTCGCCTGTGAATTCCATGCAGTAACTAATCATTTATATACTTGCAGTCAACACTATTTAGGTGTGTGTGTGGGGTGGGGGGGGGGGAAGTACAGTAACCACGAAACTAAAAACATATTTTTTAACAAAAGTTCTATTTCATCGTAAGTCAAGTGCATTATTTTATCTCTTACTTTCTCATTGCTTGATCAAATTAGCACAAGACATTTAGCCGAATTTATATTCCAAAATAGTACTACAAGTATGAAAACATACTTTGTATTAATAATTATCTTTATTTTTCACATTTTAATCTTTAAGCAGGAATACCTAAGAATATTTTCTTCAGTTAATAGCTTGACATCAAAAGCTGAATATTGCAGAATTATTTTCAATAAGGGAAAGATGAAGAGAAAGAAATGACAAAGGGGAACTAGAGGAACTTCCGGAAAGTGTTCCTTACCTCATTAGATGCTTTGAAAAGGGTCACTTACCAACCAGCCAACAGTAAATCATGCTTGTTCCAGCGGATGAATGCACAGGACAGGGTAATTACACAAAATTAAAGAAGATGTGAAAAATTAATAATTGCCTCTACATCACGTATGGCAAATATTAAAAATATACACGAGGCGTCTGCTTTCTTCATCTTCTACGAAATGCGTCGCACAGTCTCGGAAAGCACATTAAAAACTCATTTCTCTAAACCTTAGAATGTGCAGAATGAAAAAAATATATATAAAAAATACGAGGATTAAAATTTTAATGATCGTTCCAGAAAGGTTTAGCAGAATAGTGTTCCTTTGATTTACATAGGAAATTATTTCTCAGTGTGTCGTCGTGTTCGTGCAGAGGGCACTGCTGTTCATCCATTTGTGTGAATTTAGTTGGCATGAGAAGTATGACGTTTCTGCGGGTTATTAGAAAAACTGGCTGGATGAAATGTCAGCAGTAATAAATGAGAGTAATTTCGAATTTAAATTACTCAAACTGATATTACAGACAATTTGGCAGATAGGCAGAAACACTTAGATAATATAGCAATCAATAAAATCTATAGGGACAAAAATATTCTATAGCGGATTAGTTAAACGAGAGCAATATGTATACCCACTGTGTATTTGTTTAATTATTTGTTCAATTGCAGCTATCAGCAGTTCTACAATTAATATATTCGACACCAGTCTTGGAAAAAATCGTCTTATTTTAAATTATAAATTGGGCGAACAGCCATTGTCTGGCTCAGAATATCACTGACTGAGTGATCTATTGGAGCTACCCGGGATAAAACTTAAATGTAATCAATATTAGGGCTGTCATTAATAGCTCATTATAGATATTAGTAAGAAAAAATTAATCCGAGAGGTGATGACATTTGTGTTGGCGAGAAAGTTAAGTTTTTTTTTATTATTATTATTCACTTTCATTATTTTCATTAATGTTATGAATTGTCAGCGATTCTCAATGGATTTTTTTTTCTGGTGAAATAGACAACAGTTCATTAAGATAGTTCTTTTATATCGACTGGAAGCTTTTTATGTATTTATTTTATTTTATTTTGGTCCTCAATATAATTTTCTCCTTAAGATCATTTCGCTCTTACGTGAATGTCACTCTTTCTACGAAGTTTAAATTTAACATTTTTTTTATAATAATTGAAGAACAAAGGATATTTTCATGTGATAAACGAATTTTTATTTGTTAATTAATACTAATTTTTCTCCCGATAGGAGACTCACCTTCAACCGAAAAGTTCTTATAAACGTTCTTGATGTCCCAGATAGAGGGATAGAGAGTTTCTCAAATGATCAAAGCAAAATCTGATGACGCATTTATTTCAAAATTACAATTTGTGAATTTGTGTTATTCAGAAGGTTGCTTGTAAAATGTGACGGTGCATTGTACTTCGTGGTTTTTGCTCTAAAAAGCAGATATCAGAGCACTGAAGAAGAAAAAAAAAACTGCTACAGAAACACAAATATGTTATATGTTAAAACTTGCTTTTGAAGAGGAAACAGCAGAATCAAACATCTGATTGTTTTTCAAGCTTTATAACTGTATATATATATATATATATATATATATATATGTGTGTGTGTGTGTGTGTGTGTGTGTGTGTGTGTGTGTGTGTGTGTGTGTGTGTGTGTGTTGTTGATAATGCTGAACATTATGGGAAGCTATTAGCGAACTTAAAAGCTAAACGATGTAAATATGACATGAATCAAGGGACTTGTCCATAGGGAAAATGTGTGACAAAAACGATCCCAAAAATGACTAAATGGACATACTTTTTCCCGCACGACACTGCTCCCTCTCTCTCTCTCTCTCTCTCTCTCTCTCTCTCTCTCTCTCTGCTTTGTCTGCTATGCATTAACATTTGGCTAAATATTGGCACACGTGCTGTTCAACGTCCTCCTTACTCTGTCGATGTGAATCTCTGTGAACTTTTCTGTTTTCAACAAAAGGGTAAACGTTGGGGTTAGCTGTATCGTCATAAGGGAACTAGTTCGAGGAAAAAAATCATAAAAAGCAGGTGAATAAAATAAGATTTGATATTTGATTGGATAAAACGGTTCCATGCTGACTTTACATCACAGGAAATGCATACAGTCCGGTGACGTATTGTAGAGAGTAATATTCATAACAAAGTCCGTCTTGTTTCTAAAGAGGTCATCAATAGCAATTGACAACAAACAACAGACAGACAGACAGAAAGAGAGAGAGAGAGAGAGAGAGAGAGAGAGAGAGAGAGAGAGAGAGATTCACTTTTACTCAATGACTTCACCTTGAAGTTTTATTGCACTGCTTCAGTCGTCATCTCAGATGCTGCTGGATATAGAGCGAGAGAGACAGAGAGAGAGAGAGAGAGAGAGAGAGAGAGAGCGAATGAATGCTATCCACACAAAATGGATCTCCAGTTCACTTGAGAACATGCCTATTAAAGTCTCAATCTCCCCTCAATGCTATGAAGAAAATTTCACGCGTGATGAGTTTTCTATTACAGTGATTTCTACAGTTCTCATGTGACATCCGACATTGCCATTGATGACCTCTCTAATTAGAAAGCTGCCCTTCATAATAAAAGAACAAATCAGGAAACAGAACAACCAGCTGAATAGTAGGACTAAGGAGTTACAACAAAAGTTGCTTTTGTGACCTCATTGATTTTTTTTTCTCTTTATTTCTTTTGAGTTCCTTCAGAATCCAATAGCGTCTAGTTTAGCTAGTTTCTAGGAACTTTTTGAACTAAACTATATTGCTGTTATTTTTCAATAAAATTGATTACACGATAGCCATTTCAATTCTTAGCCAAAGGATGAACTTTGACCTGTTTATAATTAAAGAAATTGTGCATAAGTTTATTTTCTTCAAGAAAATCGCTATTTTCAAGTTTTTAATGTGTATATTTACCCATTACGTGTTTTCATAAACCTACATATTCAAAAACATTTTGTATAATACTGTTTTTTTCTTTTTTAATCTAGACTTTATTTTTAGGAGGAGTCATCTTTAAAATACGCATACTGTTCGTGACAAAGGATTGGAAAATAATTCTATTTCCAGCGACATCTGTGATGTCATGGGTTGAACTCCTCATGTCGTCACATCATAGAGAAACTTAAGGGTGTTAATTTTGGAAAAAAAAATTCAATTCTGAAAATTAGAAATAAGTAAACATATTTTAAAAATGCTTAGAAATATTGAGGGAGGGGGAAGAGCTGGAAATTTTAAAGGCAACCCATGTGCTTCGGTGTTTTTAGTCACAGATCATTTTAGACATCGTATTCAAAGTTTTGCTATTTTCTTTAATAAGCTTGTTCTGTACATTGCACGTTTTCTGCCCGAAGCCCTAATCAGAATCCGAACTATTGTACTAACTTTGCCCGTGCTCTTTAGAAAAGTCAGTATCAGAACACAAATATGAAAGAGCTCATTAAGGCGCAATAACAAATTTGAGAATTAGTTTCTTCATGTCCTAAGTAAGATTCTCGTGGTGACGAGAGGAATTTCACGCTTTTTTTTTCAATTTTTTTTCAATTGAAATTAAAGATGAGTTATTCGATCTCATATGGAAGATTTTCCCTCCAGAAACACGTATTTATCATTCCACATATAGATAAATCGTTTCTGTAAACACACATAATTTACAGACAAAAAATACTAGTGGTGGTGGTGGTGTTACGTTACGCAAATTTAATTTTCTGGTAACCAGTATGGCTAAGGCCCTTGATTACACACAAAAAAAATGTAAAAACTCACTAACTTATTTTAAACATTTTTATAGACTATGAAAACTATCTGATAATGTATTTTACACTGATTGTATATATAAGAAAAATATTTTTATTTGTAAATAATCAGCCCAAAATAAATGTAAAAATCGATAGAAAATGTGATCGTAATACTTGAATTGTATACAGTATTTATAAATATCATGTATATGTTATGAGAATAATAGACTTTGTCAAACTGGTGGTGATGATGATAGTGTGGCGTTTTGTGTAGTTCATAGATTAAGCTGTGGATATGGAGAGCTGTAGAGTAGATTAGAGTAGAGTGTCCTCCCTCGATGAGTCCTTGGACTCTTTGGAGGTGTTATATAAATATTATTATTATTTATACGACATACGCACATACAAAAGAAAACGCTTTTTGTCTGCTGAAGTGTTAAATATTTCTAATTGAAACAAATAACGGTTGTTCTTGTTTTTTTATAATAATAACGCAAGTTTAATTGTCTTCCCTGAACCCTACAATGTGCTCAGGATTCACCGAATGAACGGAAAGTTATAGCACGTTATCACGGGTGGGTGTGTGGGTGTGTGTGGGGGGACTCCCCAAATAATAAACAACATAAGATGATGAGTAGAGCGAAACGTGTTTGCACTTGAATTATTATCATTATTGGAAAGACCATATTTCTACACCTTCTGCCGTAAAATATTGAATTATCAAAGCAATAATTGATAGATGAACAAAACGATCAGCATTTTCTTCCTGGTTCACAAATTGAGAAATTATACAAACGATTCACATAAAAAAGATCTCTGTAATCACCTTTGATCGTCTCCATTATGAAGCAGAAAACATAATATTCGTCTGCTATCGAATGTTTCAGTATTTTTACTAATTTCAGCAGAACAGTTCACAACATTCCATCACCAGTTATTTATACTCTTCAACCACCGCTTGCGCCAGTATGTTCGTTCACCAGGCTCTCGTAACAGCAACATCACGATATAAATCAACTTCCACGTGCTCCTGACCAAGTTTCGCTTAGCACAATGCCCTCTATTTGCATGGATGTCCGTTTACAAATTGTAAATTAAGAGCAATGGCTGTGCACTTCTCTTGAAGTCGTTTATCCAATCACATTTCTGTTTCAAGTGGACGACCGTATACTTCTGCCTCTCTCCACACCACTATGATGTCGCGGGCTACAACGTGAGAGGACCTCATAAAACTGCTTCACAATTCCTTAATGTCAGAAATCCCTGATTAATTGAGCAATGCACGGTAGATATATGTAAGCGTAAAGATTTCCCTTTTAATTGGACATGGGTCTTTGCTGATGGTAGAGGTAGGTGAAAGCAGGAAGTAGCTGTGGACAGGACGTCCTGGGACGAACGGATGATACCAAGGTCTCGAGTGGAGACAACAGAGCAGCTATTTCGGGAATGTTGCTGTTGGCGATCTATTCCGGGACATAGGAAGGTGATGTGAAAGGAGATTAAGAAAAAGAGAAATTCCTTTCTTCATTTGTATAACTGCAAGAAGAACCGATGATCTCATGGCAGAGAGGAGTTTGCAATCTCACAAATGTCAGATTACAAACTCCACTCTGCCTTTAGACAATATAGTAAACAAGTAAGATACATTTCGCTATAACATTTCAAATTATTATTATTATTATTATTGTTATTATCTGGAATAGTATAGTTCTTCCAATAAAAGACGATTCAGTTATAGCGAAGGAACTGAAAAAAAAATATTGTCATTACTATTTCAAATCATTCTGCCAATAAAAATAAACTTTATAGAGAAAAATAATCATTCATTAACTAGTCACATTGAAACGTGTTTATCGATCAATTATAATTCTTTACATAAATCACAGTTTGAAATTGTTCAGAGTTGAATTTTCGATTGTCGATATTTTCTCCCCCCACTTTTTTTTTTTTTTTGACAAAACAACGATGGGACTCTCAAACAGATTTACGGTATTCAAAGTTGTATTTAAAAGTGTTATTCAAAATACACTGTTAAAAATTTCAAAATTTCGAAATACTCACAAAATTTCAACCAGCCAGAAATACAAACTTACTTGCATACGAACAAACTGAATCCGATAGGTGCTAAGTAGTCTAAGAAAGTCGCGTAAAAAGATGCATAAAGGTAGTCAGTACCTTTATGCATCAAATTTTTCAGTGTTTCCGGAAATGGTGCAGGTCTTTCTAGTTAGAAAGGCTACGAGTATAATCTGCTAATTTACAATACTCTGAGAGCACATTTAAATACTCTGGATTGTCCTGAGTATTTAAATGCGCTCTGGAGACCTGCATTGTATATTTCAATGATCTGTCATAACGCACATTTCAATGCTTTAGAACATTTTTATCTATGGTGTCAGTTATATCTATATATTTAGTTATCTGGTGCATGAATTTTTTCTAATTGGCTCGAGTTCTCTATTCCAGTTTTGGAACTATTTCCTAGCTCTTAGGACCGGTTGCGAATTAGGATCGCACTGTTAAGGCGCATAACAGAACATTCTATTGGTATGGATGTTGATTAATTTAGTGTCTGGAAAATGTACTAAACAGTGAATTCCTATTTAAAATATGAAAATGATGTGATATTATGAGAGAGTATTGTATCGGGCTTGAAATACAATTGCTCTGAAGTTTAATCAATGCATTTTCATTTCTAGAAAGTGAAAGTTCAAATTCAAATATCACCTTTGAATTCATCATCATAGCCATAACGAGGCCATGAGATGCATATATAACTAAACTAGAAATTATCTTGAATGGGTCATGTGGTGGAAGCGAGAGGAAAGTACAAAAGTGATTATGGTGTTTCGAGCAATACCTGCTCTTCTAAGAAAAAAGAAGAGAAGGAAAGCCGCCCAACCTCTGACCTTGTTTCTCATTCCCTGTCTATACTTTCTCTTCTCTTCAATGTCTAACTAGGTGGTCTCCAACATTTTTTGACACCCTTTTTAAAAATTGTAAGGCCTTTTTTTTTCTTACGACACCCATCTTTTTAGAGTGTGACGACAAAGTAATAATCTATTGAGAAGAACGATAAAAACGTAAAGCAGGAGCAAGAGGATATTTAAGCCGAAATCGATAAATGGTGGAATAGCGATCTATAGAGGTAGGCCAAGTATATTCAGTGGCATACATTCCCGTTTTGTCTTTTATATTATTTTGTATTTTGTATTGTTTTCACAAAATGTTCAGATATATCTGTGTCCGACATTCAGAAAAAAAAAAAAAATCTCGCGATCCTCTTATATGAGCAAGGCGACATTCCAGGGTACAGCAGCACCCCCTGGCTGAGAACTCCTCATGTAGCTATCCTTTTCGTCTCATTTCTCAAAAACTGCGATTGGTGCTGTTTGGCTAGTCACTCTCGCACCATTTAAATCGCGAATCTCTACTCCACATATTAGGTGTTGCTTAATAAACCGATGATTTGTATATTTTTCAAAGAAGTAAATCGCCAGCGCAAGCTTAGTACACTCCTTGGTTGGCTCTTTACAAAATGCATCGATGGAATGTTGCATCACACATCATATTATGCAACATATTAACATACAAGGCCACTTTGAATTCCCCGTAAGTATGAGAAACGATGAAAGAAGAAATATTCTGCAATATTAGTAGACCGATTATTGAATTTGGGATCTTAATTTATCCAGTAAGCATGGGACCATGCACGTCCGTATTTCCAAGCAATCTCGCAGTCCTAACCTTACATCCCTTAATTATTTTTCTATGGGGAATGCACGAATTACACGAATGTCTCTCTCTCTCTCTCTAGAATTTTGCAATTCTAGAGAGAGAGAGAGAGAGAGAGAGAGATCAAATAGTATAGAAAACATACGCATTGACATACGTAGAAGACCATGGAATTATATCTCTTCTTCTCTAAGAGATATAATGATCTGGAGAAATTACCTTCGTTTGTGGTCCGACTCCAGTGTTCTGAGTCCTCTTGCGGTTCAATAAAGCTTCATTTTGTAAATACTGAGCTTGTTCCATATTAAAATGAAATGAGATGTGGAATTTTAAAACTTGATAATCATTTATTTGCTTTGAGAAATGGTTCCTCGTCCTTTTTAATATTAAGTTTGTAACTTTCGTTGAGTTCTTTGAAAATATCTAACTTAGAATCAGAGATCTCCGGATTATCTAACTCTCCGCAGTACACACACGAAACTGATTTTGTTTTAATTAGACCTACAAATGCTTGTCGAAGGAAATGAACTCTCAGTCGTCACAATGTCTCCTTCTTACTTCAGTTTGTACTGCGTCTCAAACTTCTTTCTAGCATCGGAATTTCAGTTTGCCATATAATGAGTTGATAACTGAATGTTAGCATTCGCCGACTCTATTGCTTAAAAATTTAAGCCTTAAATGGCGAATGTGTAAAAAATTCTTTTATTTTCAAAAAAACAAGTTTCGAGTTAAGAAGTAAGGTGACTGCAAAAACCCCGTGTTCTTTGGGAATGTATGAGATCCTGAATATGCTATAATGAATGCCCTAGAATTAGAAAGCTAATAAATAGTTTTAATGTACTATTGCTAGAATAAACTTCCACAAAATCATAATGTTAAAAAATTAAAATTGCTATTTTGGATCTGAAAGAGATAAACATAAATTTTACTTTTAACCAATGACGACAGTTCTAAGTGAGACATTTTTAATTATCAAATGCATAGCAGTAACGAAAAATCTAATGCTTTTAGAACAATTAAAATGGACAGTCCTTATGAAATCAACTTTGAACCACATTTACCGTCAATTTGCTGACTAATGTTTACAGTCGAACTAATTTCAGAATGGCTTTCTGTTTGTAAAATGGTATTCCGTATTTCACGAAATATTGACCTTTCACGTAATTATCCTTTTTCCACCCATCATTATACAAGAGCCTTGAAAACAACACTCACTAAACCTTTAGCATTGATGGCGTGAGAAGGTCAGCCCCACTTTGAGAGTTTTGTTTCCAAAGTTCAATACTTTTGTCTACAGAAATCTTTCTTTTTATAAGGCGCTGGGTTTCTAAGACCGAATTGGCTTAATTTTTCCTAAGGGAGCGTTATATGAGATGCAGTGGGAAACTAAGAAGTTAAATGACTATCCAAACATCGATACTCGGTTAGCCATCAGTTCCACAGCGAGCATATCAAACTCGAGAAATAAAAATATAAAAAAATAAACAAAATAACATATTGTTTCATTAGTAGCTGTCGATCTTCAACCCTCGAATAAAGACACGCGTTTTTTCGTAATAGTGGAATTCTTATATGGATGCATCATTCGCTATTTATCAGATCTAAACCCAGAGCCATTTTAAAAATATTTTGGCGCTAAAAATAGTTAGACTGAAATTTCAATGGTTTTTTTCCCCCTTAACTCTACCGATTATGGTAGATAAGACAAAACACTAAATTTCATTGAATTATATTTGGCTAGTACTTTGTGTCATACATCTGGAAATGCTTCGCCAAAATTACTACATAAAAAGCAGTCCAATTGAAGCGAAAACGCTCGACATATTTTACGTGCGGATTCCAAATACCGAATTTCCGTAAAATGCATCCTGTAGAGGAGAGGAATAACATGCTTATTACCGGAGGGACCCAAACACGGATAAGAAATACTCAGGGATTTAAATAAAAATAAAAGATTCATTTATTGTTTGCTAATTTACATACCGGATAACCGCAACATCCTGTGAAAAGAATATTTAAACTGATAACACTTTAAACGGATTAGAAATAACACGAGGGAAATGTCTAAAAGGTGAAGACAGAGAGAGAGAGAGAGAGACAGCAGGGCGTGATATTGATTGATTGTTGGAGTGGGGTGGCTAATTTGTTGGCGTGTGTATATGAAGAGGGAGGGTTACCATCATCATTATATCTTTTGTTTCTCCCGTAGGGCACCGGATGAGCGCCATGATCCGTGTTTCCTGATAGCGGTTTATTCCTATTGCAATCTATCCCACTTCTTCCTCCACCGAGACAGGCAGACTCCTTGTGCGCTCCAAGGAGATGCGAAGAAAAAGACACGACGTCTTGTTCGGTATTTCGACAGTCCGCAACGGAACATAATTAAAGGAAGCTTTAGAAACGATGCTCGTTCTCACGAGCTGCGTGCCATTTCCCTCCGACTCAGATGATTGCTCCCGTATCCGTGAATCAGTGGGGGGAGAGGAAAAGGGAAAAGAAATCGCACAACTGTGACGTCACCTCGCTCCGCGGAACTGAGTCTATCGCTGGTGACGCAACAGTTAGCAGCCAGTGGCGACAACAGCGTATGCCTGCCAGTTTATCATCTGCTTTCGGCGATGAGAGGAAGGGGGAAGGGGTAGAAACGAGCTACGAACAACAGATTTCAGATCACGTGCGCGTCAACAGTGCCCCT
Organism: Typopeltis vanoorti; assembly: GCF_054136105.1. NCBI lineage: Eukaryota > Metazoa > Arthropoda > Arachnida > Uropygi > Thelyphonidae > Typopeltis > Typopeltis vanoorti. The sequence goes on from NC_143549.1 coordinate 24,790,512, forward strand.
TGTGGCTATGCACGTTCAGACACACTCTCGCACTGAGCCAATGAAAGTCAGACGCGGCCGATGTGAGAGGAGCACAAGTTCTACAGAGTGACGGGCAGTTTCTCACCTCGTGCCGCTTGCGTCGGGCGGCTGGATGCGTTCAATCGTTTTCGTGTGCTGTGGTCAAAGGGTAGAGAGAGGTCAAGTGGCGGATCGTTACTCAAAAGTCCCGTGCATGTCGCAGGGCCTGGAGGGGGAGTAGAAGGTGAGGATAATTGCACGCAGTAGACCTTGTCCGTAGTGGGAAGCTCCCCGTCACCCAACTTTCTTTTTTCTTTCGGACCAAGTGACCCCCGACTGTTGTGTACCCCGTCATGACGGATAAAGACAAACTAAGTCACGAAATGAACAGTTTTCCTATCAACGGAGGATCTCCCCAGGGCGAGATGCCCATATCGACGGAGGTGGTGTCGAAGAGCCCTGACGATGACCTGCCGGAAAGGGGTAACTGGGTCGGGAAGCTGGACTTCATCATGTCCTGTGTGGGGTATGCCATTGGACTGGGAAACGTGTGGAGATTTCCTTATCTCTGCTACAAGAACGGAGGAGGTGAGTCGATTTTTTTTTTTTTTTTTTTTTTGTTCCATGTTGTATAGAATAAGATACAGCACAGCAAAACTGCCTTTTCGGATTGTTTTAATTATTTAAAATGCCTCTCTTCTCTCATCCATTACTCTTTCTCAGTGGAATAGCAACCGTCTGTCTTTTAAATTCGCACTGTTGACACGCACGATCACACGTAATTCTAATATCTGCAAAATATTCTCCCATAAACATTTCCACGATATTTGTAACGCGCCGTCGCGGAGAGTAAATTTGAATTAAACCTTTTGCTGATAAAGAAACTCGATGGTGTAATGTCTTTCCCTCCTTCCCCCCGCCCCCCTATGGCTAGTCTTTGTTAATCTTCATCGTTCGTTTTATTGCTAAGGTAACGTCATTCTAACGCTGCAAACATTCTCCAAGGACTTGGGACGTCTCCAAAGAAAGAAGTGTTAATTAGGATATTCAAACCCATTCAGTTGCTTCAGGAAGAATTAACAGCGTAGATTACTTCTGGTGAAGTAAAACTCTCGAGGCACAATAAGAATGAAAAACTCGCAAAGATCACATTATTCGCGAATTCCTCTGACGAAACCGTTAACAAGAAAACCATATGGAATCGCAGTGATTTAAGTATCGAACTTTGAATATCCCTTTCAACAAACATCCCTTTTGAAGAAATGCGTCCGATGAATTGCATCCAAGTGTCAAAAAAAAAAAAAAAAAAAACTTCCCAGTCTGTTTAACTCTCAGATATATCAGAACTAAAGAAATTCTTGGAAATCTCATTCTTATCGTGCTTGAATTCTCGTAAAATCAGAAATAAATCTTAAAATATGTCTACTTTTATCGGATTTTGTTTCCTATTTTGTTCGCTGTTAAATATTTCTGAATAATGATAGTGAGACCTATTTGGATGTTTTTTTTTTTTAATTTCGAGGATAAAAGGCAAAAATTAGCTGGGATGAGACTTATTAAATATGGTAACAGTTTTCTACGGTTTGATTTCCTTTTGTTCCAAGAAAAAAGGGGAGGAGAGATTGAGATGCTTTGTATCCGCCTTTGCACACTTTCATGCTCAAATTTCAACCTAAATGCTTTTGATCTTTAGACAGTAATTTTATTTAATTTCTCTATTATCATATTACATCGATCGCTGGGTCCTGAAGAAAACACTCATCCAAAAACGGAACTTTTAGGCATCACTCAACTTCCTAGACATGGCTCAGCATTTTAATATTAAACTGAACTTTTCTTAACCGACTTTCAATAAAATGTGATGGGATTCCCTGTTTGTGTCATCGTTCATCACGACTGACATTCCAAATACTCCCTCAATAAAATCAACGCGATTTTATTGATGTAGTATTTGGATTTTGCTAACTTTAAGGACCAATAAGTCCTTAAAGTTAGTAAAATAGCTTCATTCATCAACTCAAACAAGTAGGGAATTTTTATTTCACAAATGAAATGCCGTGAGTTGGCATTAACAAAGTTTTTTTCACGTGAGTTTTCCTTTGTTTTTATATTTCTTTTGGTTAAGTAGAGAACATATTCCGACAGCCACAAACAATCAAGCATTGCCAAAAGGTGTGTTTTAAATTCAGTCTCTCACTTCGTTGTTTCATTTCATATGTAATCAGTCTTCAGACAATTATTAAAGCGTTTGACTGTAATAAACACATCCTAACTGTGTTTTTTACGAAACAAAACGAACACTTCTCGAGACCACATTTCATACCTAGGCCATCACGATCCATACTGTATTTTTGCAAAACGACTCAGACTTACTCAGTATCATGAGTTGTATTGTCTCAGTGTGGCAAATAGTGTCTTGATGTAATTTAAAACTCTTATAATGCAGCATTTCACTTCTGGGAAACTCTAAGGTGTTCAAATTTCGTGTTTCAAGCCTCATGCAAAATTTCATGAAATGTTTCTTGAAGACGACGAAGAGATCATCGTAGTCACTCTATACCATGTTCAATTAATTTTCTTATTTCAACACATGCTTTAGACAGGAAATTCTTAATGATGCATCGAAATTTATTACAGGATTTGATTTCGCAAACGAAATTTGATCTCTGTTCACAATATTAACATAACTGGTTATGGAGCACAACGAATGTGTGCGTGTGTGTGAAAAAGTTTGAATGCGATCTTGGAAAAACGATCATAAATGTTTCACTTTGCTTTGACATTCGGTTCCTTTAATTATAAAGGCCATCAAGTAAGAATCGACAAAAATTCAACAAAAATCGACATCTAAACAAATAAAAACTGCATTTTTATACAAGTAAAAAAATAAGAAGAGTATCATAATAAAAGAACATTTTGAACGTTTCATTTTAACTGATCTATTCGTAATCACAAACCATTACTCCGTTGAAACTGCGAATCCTTGCGAAAAATTAAGGAATAATAATAATTATTATTATTTATTAATATAATAAATAATAATCATTGACACCCGACTTGAAGAGACATGATGTGGAATAATATACCGATGTGGTTTATTAGCGATCAGAAACTAGAAATATGCAAACGATAGCAAACGACAATATTTAATCCTTTACAGAACCATTATCAGAAAATATACACCAATAAACATTTTGACTCTACAGTTACAGTAGCATAAATCTTGCAGGCATTTTGGATCAGCTTTCCATCTTCTTTAGCAACAACTGCTCCGAAAGAATCCGTCAGGATCAGCTTTTCTGACTTGAATTAAATAAGCAGATTTGTAATACAAGAAAGAAAACATTATTTTTTAATGGTGATATCGATTAAGCTGATATCGATTGTTAAACAATAAGTTTAACAATAGTTAAACCTTTCTTTAGTTTAATGGCAGGAGTAGTGGATAAAAAGATAAGTTTTTATCCACCACTCACATTGCTATATTTGCGTTTTTCTTTTCTCAGACTACAATTTTTTTATAACACCGGTGCAGGATTAGACTGCGGATCAGCTCTAGAACTGACACCTGCATTTCTCTCTTCCTGGGGAATATTACGAAAGAGAAAACATACGCCATGAAGCCAGAAACAATTGAGAAACTCACACAACAGAATAACAGTTGACGCATGCACCATCCTTTCATCTAAGCAGACGTTTCTACACGTCATTAGGCTGCAGCACTAGAAAAAAACCTGAATACTTGAGTACCTTTTCAGTTACGACATTTTGGAGTTAATTTTTCTTCATTTAGATGCGCAAGACGGTAATATTTTTCTGGGACATGCCGATCATTATGGCATCAGTCTTTCCCTGTTTCCAAACGACTTCCTGGACCCCATGCTATTTAGATTTATGTTAATCCTACTTGCATATTATGTAGGTTGGAATGATTTCTCACTTTTGAGGAAGCAAAGTAATCCAAACTCTTCCGCAAGAGATCGGTTAACTCATCTTCAGCTGAAATACAATTTGAAAAACCTGAGACTGTGCTCAGGTTTTTCAAAGACTGATGGCGTAAGGTCCATTCGACTGCAGCAGGAAGGTTTGTTCGATAATTAAATCCGAAATGCATCGCAGCGTTTCAACACAACATTCAAAGCATGATTTAAAAAAAGAATCTAAACGCCTACCTGGTTGACCGAGTGGGTAGCGTATCTACCCACTTTTCGCCCAACAGGTTACGGGTTTGAATTCCATCTTGGACATGGATGTGTGGGAGTTAGGTTGGAGATGAATTTCATTGCTCGGTGTGGGACAACCTTCCCGCTTATTGGAGACCTTGAAGCCTCTAGAAAAAAATTCCACGTTTCGCCCCTAGAACATAAAATTAATAAAAAATCGAAAAAATAAAATAAGCCTTCCCAGGATACATTATAGGTTTACATTTTAGATGCAAATTGCATTAAGAAACGATCGTGATGGTATTATTGAAGACTTCAAACGGCTTTATAAAAAAACTTGCATGAAAATCCTCTGAAAAGAACGTAGAAGTAAGCGTCCGCCACGAAGTCTTCGTATTAACATTGACCAGATCTCGAAAAATATGTAGTTTAATGCTAAGTAACGGAAGGTTCGTAGGCTTTCCGGAAAGTATCGTCCGACTCATATTAATTCATTCCCTACAATGATGTAAAACATGAACGACATCTATGCGCCAAAGACACGCAGAGTTGGTTCCTGAAAGAAATGAGCAAACATGTTGAAAGAAATCGATAAAAAAAATGAATGAAATGGATTCTTGGGAATTTATCGGTAAAAATTTGAATCATTCTTGAGAATGATATAAATTAACACAGCGGAGTGATAGTTCTCACTACTATAGAGAGCACGATGAAGATACCAAAGAGACATGACAAGACTTGAAAGACAGAGAGGTGAATTTCCGAACTTCGTTGATACTATACTTCATGAGATACAATACATTATAATACGAAGTGCCAGACTTGGTATATAACAAAAAATAAATAAAAAAATAATAAAATGGGCGACTGAAATGTCCGCACCGATTACTGATAATGTTTTCTATATGACACTCTCACTTTTAAAATTAACTCCACTTCATGTTACATGTGTCATAGTAGCTCAATGAAGCCTAGAAAGGCACGACTGATCTCTTAGTTTTATGAGACTAACTATATTTCTAGAATTGATTAGGTCTGGAAGTTATCGTTGGTTTCTAAAAGAGTGATGATGACGATCAGCTTGTTTTATACCAACTGCAGGGTGAAGACCTCTCCCATTGCGGGAGGGTTGAGTCTACTTCTCCCATGGTGACCCAGTCCATCTTGGGTCACCATGGGAGACTCAAGATAGAGTTAATACATTCATTCACACAAGTGTTTATTCACTTGTATGAATGAATGTATGAAGGTGGAAGACAATCGCAAACATCCATGCCCACGGCGGGATTCGAACCTGCAGCCTCTAGCCTGGAGAGCGGATACGCTAACCACTTGGACAACCAGGCTGGCTCCAAAAGAATATTTTATAATAAAAAGAGATTCATATTGTTCTGTTCGCATTTAGCCAGAAAATGTGTAGTTATCATTAAAATGTTTATGTCTGAATTTCAATTCTAGTAGGAAAAAATTTCAAACCAATTCTGAATGTTAAATATTTCAGATTCTTTCATACATTACTCTTTCCGTTCTCCCTTGTCGTTGTTGTAATTTAACCCGAACCAGATTATCATAATTTCTTAATATATATCGTCATAAGGAAAGACAAGAAGGGTATGAGATGAAATATAAGTTTTCTATCTGCTATTTCTGGTGTTTGTAAAGTTTAATCCCACGATTGTCCCTTGACCTTTCTCTGGATCTTTTTCTTATCATTCGTGCTTCAAATACTTGTTTTGTTCTTGAATATTCTCTGCACATTTTTCAATATTATATCAGGGTTCTCTCTGATATCTTAATTTGAGTTGATTCTGCAAGAACAAGTATATCTGTATCCTTCAGTCTTTACTTAGACTGTTGCTACTGTTTTGTTTTCAAATTTGATTTTCAAATCCATATAATAAAATTGATCTTAAGTATTCTGTATTACTTCTAGTTTGTCTCTTTGTTTAAGCAGTGATTCAATTTCGTATTGAGTCTTGAATACTCCAAGCGGACTCCTTTTAACATCATCTGCACACATTAAAGAAGCTACCTATCTTGTACTATTTTAACATCAAGTTTAATATCACTTTCCTTAATAATATATTGTCCACATATAAAATTAAGCAGAAGAGATGTTGTGCAAATTGTTCTCATATCCGATTTAATTACAAAAAAAGTCCTCTTGCATTCGGCAGCTGATTGGCTAAAGAAAGAAACAGCAATTAAATGTATTAATGAAATAATAAAGTTAATTTTTATTAATTAAATCTAAAGATACTAAAGAAACACACTGACATAATGGTCAGTTTTGATGTCTCCTTCTTATTCACAAATGTCCCACTCAAAGAATCCTTAGAGCTAATCCAAGCTAAATTTCCTCCCGATATCACAGCCCTATTTCAGTTCACAATGAACTCAAGCTATTTTGTTTGGCAAGGAAAATTCTACAAACAAATAGAGGGGACAGCCATGGGTTCTCCACTCTCCCCACCCTTGGCCAACTTTTACATGAAGGCTTTTGAAGAGAAAGCCTTAAACTCTGCCCCACAAAAATCAACCATTTAGCTTCGCTATGTTGATGATGTGTTCACTATTTGGCCACATAGCTCCGATGCACTCCTCTCCTTCCTAACACACTTAAACAACCAACACCCCAGAATCAAATTCACCTTGGAAGAAGGAAAAATAACTGGCTTCCTTTCTTAGACACACTAGTCATCCGCCAGCCTGATGGAACCTTGGTTTTCTCAGTCTATAGAAAACTCACCCATACAGGCAGATACATTCACCAACAATCCCCCCCCCCCCCCTCTTCGCAACAATATGGAGTCATTAAGACACTACACAACAGGGCTAAACTTATCTGTTCAAATGACAGTGCCCTAACCACAGAACTAAACCACATTCTCAACACTTTCTCAGCCAATGGCCACCCCCCCCCCCCAAAATCCAAGAAATATTGAAACCAGTAAACCGCAACCCCCTTCCCTCCTCACAACAAGGATTACTCTAAATCCATCGCCACACCCTATATCCGAGGCACCTCCGAAAAAAATTACAAAAATCCTAAAAAAACATGACTTAACTTCTTGTTACAGAGCATATAAAAAATTGGCATCCTTTATCCACTCTACTAAAGACTAACCTCCCCCCCCCCCCCTAGACCTACCTGGTGTATACCAGGTCCCTTGTAGCTGTAAGCTGTCCTACTTTGGCCAAACAAGGCAGGACAGCAAATATCAGAATTTCAGAACACAGGGACTACATCCGGTTTCACCATTACAGCCACTCTTGTCTTGCTGACCATGCGCTGGATACCTGCCATAGAATACGGTGGAAGAAAGCCACGATAATACGAATATGAAAGGCTTTTCATAGAATCAGCTTCAGCCCTAAGAAACCATCCAAACTTCAACAAATTTGGCTGTATGAGACTGCCTCAAATTTGGGAAACTTACATCAGAAGACCTTCAGCCCAATCGCCCAAGAATACCAACATTTCCCGCTAGAGGGCACCATCAGGACTTTAGGAGAAATAATAGCTTCCTACTTCTTCCTCACTTACTGTTTGTTGTGCCTGCGTGCACGTGTCTTGTTCTTAAGTTTCTTGAAAATGGCAACGTGACGTTGCCGAAATATTGAAGTATATTAAAATTTATTTTAATGTATATCCTAGTTGACGTTGTAATTTCCTTAAATTATTTAGTAAAAAATGCATAACCAATGTCCAAGCCTTTCCACGATATTTTACTTCGAATTTTGCAAAGTGATTTCCTATGCATTAGCCCATTTATCATACCCTGGACCTAAGATGCACTTATTGAATAATCCGTCACTGCTATTCATCATTCAAATCTACCTCGAAATTTAAGAGTAAGTGATAATCGCTATATTATGTAGTCTTGTTAAGCACGATAGTTTAACACGGTACTGCATTTCCCGTTTTTTGAAGATATTTTAACTAGAGATCTTTAATATACGAGGATTATTTCAAAAAGTTCAACAACGCACCTACACACAAATAGTGCTCCGGTTGGTAAACGCAACATTACTTTAACAAAATACATCTACAGGTCTTCGGTATAAATTCTATTTTGCCATATCGCTGTCGAGCATTTGGGTAAGTGAAATTTTATGCAAAATTTTCTGCTGATGTTAAATACGTTTTTGAATGGTTATGTGTCAATGGTAGGGAAGCGCTTCCAACTGATTGCTTCTTTCATCTTAGTTAACAAATCAAAGTCTGGGGCGGGGGGATGAAATAACTGGCAATCCATAAGTTCTGATACTTCACGCGAAACAGGGTGGATCTTTTTACTGGTGATTTTTGGACATATGTCTTGCAGAACAGCTGAAAACATTTCGTGTCCTTACACTTCATTTCTGTCGTCAACCATTATGATCATTAATCTTCAACTATTGACGCAGTTTTTATTTTATTTAAAATTTTTTTCTATGCTTCGTCTATGACAACAGTTCTGTTCAGAACTGTTCGTTTTCAATCTTATAACTATGCAGTTCTTCAGCAACCCTCTTGTGAGTTCCTTGTTGGTCTTCTGTTAGCCAGTGCGGGACTTACTTCGCAGCGACTTTTCTCTTATTTATAATTTCAATCAGAATTTTAAAAAGAGATGTGGTTGCGATGTTCACTTCTCATTTTTCGATTCGTTGAGATTAACCACCGATATGTCATCCGTAGCTCTCGAAGGTATGCCACTTGGGTCATTCAATGGTTATTTGATCCCTTTTTGAAGTCTTTTCGAGGAACAAGAATACCAAAACCTAGCAAACTAGCACACGGGACGATTTTTCAGTCAGGCTTGAAGGTGAAAACTATTGCGTCATCTCTTTAGCCAGGCATGGGCGGTATGAGAAATTGTGAAACGATCCTTTTATATTCATATTTTCTTAACCATTTATCTTAAAAAATTGTCTTAGTGTCAGAAATCACTGTTGCGTCTTACCCCGTAATCAGCTGAAATTTCTCCTCCCCTCTGTTAAATTTATAATCGATTCAGATTTTACTATTGCTCAAAGTAATTATTCCAGATAATTATAAATGCTTACTTAACTTTAGTTATATGGGCTTCTCTGATACCATCTCTGACTTCTTTTCTTTTTTTCTTTCTTCTTTTTTTTCACTTCTTATAAGTTTTTGAGTAGTCTTCAGAACACGTCGCCACTGTGTATCTGTGCCTTCTTTTCCATGACTTTTAGCAACATTTATACATATCTTAGCTTTTCTAGAGTTTCTTGGTATTCTCTAAGGGCCCATGTTGGTTGGCTTGCCAAAACTTTCTATATGTTTTCTTTTTCCACCAGAGAATTGCTTTTTTATCTCTGTCTACAACTTCTCTTTAATTCAGCGTCTACTAGTTTTTTTTCCCTTCTTCTCAGCGTTTGCAATTTTTCGGTAAAAGGAAAGACCAAATCTAAGATTTGGTCTTTCCTTTTACCGAAGGCTCTACATTTAGCCTTTATGCTTAAACATAGCGACCATAATAGAAATCCAGCAGAATTTTATTACTTCTAAGTTTTACTAAAAAAATTGCCTAAATATTTTCGTGAGAATGGGATTCATTCATTGTCTCCATTCTTTGGATTTCCAACAAGAATTTAATGGTTCTCAAAATGCCCCTTCAGAGGAATTATGAAATTAATTTTCTTTCTTTTTTTTTTATGAGTTTTATCAACTTCGATCTACTATACTGAAGAGGTTAGTCGGTGTTATTGGTTTTCCCTCCTCAAATCTTGGATTTTTTATCCCACAAAACAGGCAAGCAGGCTAGAAAACCACACTCAATTAGCAATAGTTGCTTCGATCATAAGTTTAACACCAACTGAAGAATTGAGAACTTATCAGATTTAGATATAACTACTGTTGTTCCATTCTCTTTATCTAATTATTAATATGCAATTCTCACTTGCTGTTATCTTCAAATGATCTGATTCAATGATTTTATCTGCAATTATCGTTACAGACAATGATAATCGATCTCTCTGTTAATCTCTGTTAGATTTCCCTTTCATTTCTATTGATATTAAGGTTATCCCTAACTGTCATTATTCTTGTAACTCTACGAAAACAGATACAATCCTCCCGATCGATGCGAATTTCAATTGAATTTTACCACCAAATGAGATCAACGTATAGCATTCGTTATGGTTAGTTCAGGTTTAAATTGTTTGATCGCCTTCGTGCATCCATTATTCAAGTGGAAACTAAGCGATAAACTGAACTCAAAAAAAAAAAAAAAGTGAAAGTTGTATATTCAGCTCAAGTTGGGGGATTCGTCTTTTTTATATTGTTGATTCTCAAAGGAATCTCAGAATTTCATGTGGAAAACTACACGAAACTCTTAATGTATAATTTTTCCCCTTTTAAAGAATTTTCTCTTTTCATATTTTTGCCATTTAAATCATCAAAAAATACTCTCATCCTAATTAAACAGATTTTCGATTTAATATTTTATTTCCAATTACATACCTGATGATATTTCTGAGATGAAACAAAATCATGCACTGCACATTCAAAGATATTTATTCGCACGTTTCTTCGAAAGTAGCGAACGATGTCAACTGAACGTACGTCAAGAATGAAACGGGTCAAAGAGCATTCCGGAAACGCTAGTGATATAAGTAGTAACATCGCTGGCGAAAAAGAGTTTACGAAGTTAAAAAAAAAAAAAAAAAAGAAGAAAAAAGGAGAACGTTCATTGCCAAATGCGAGTCAGTACGTTCTACAATAATAATAATATTTAAATTTATTCTGGATCAACAGCGTGAAAATATATAAGACTGAGAATGTAATAATAGTTCTAAAACAATTCCATGGACCAAAAAAAAAAATTACAAATGTAGAGAATCCCAAAAACATTTCTAAAAAACACAAATGTCAAAGGATTCACGACTGCGCCTACTTTCCAGAGTTAGCTAACCTAACTTCATATCATCGTGGAACTTAGGATTGATTTGTTAAGAGACACACTGAGGCAATTGCGGATGCGAAGTGAGTAAGTATTGGTTGAAAGCACCTGCCAATTTCCTGCTAATCCCGATTTTTGTCAATTTTGCGAAAGGAAAACTAGTCCATTTCCTTCCGAGTTTAACTCAGAAAAATGCCTGCTCTTCTAATTATGTCACAAAGGCATCATAAAGAACTGCAGCAGCACAGAAACTCAAAAGGAACCTTAAGGAAATTGGAGTGGTACGTTGTCCATTGGACTTTGGAGGTATGAAAAGACATCCATGTTTAACATTTGAATTTGAGGGTTCTTAAGAAGAGCTCTACGTTGCCAGCCATTTTTCATTGCTGTGGGAGTGTGAGACAACTTCTCGTGCTTTCAACCGAAACGATTAGTTTCGATTTCAAACATTCAGTGCCATGCAGTACATTGATATTTTCTATAACTCTGTGGTGCACCCACTCTATCAAATCTATTTAACTGGTCCTAATGTTCCAGAACGATACTGCTCTCTATCACTGATCTAGGCCTGTATCTTCTTTGAGAAGAAAAAATAATCAGAATCATTTTTGATCTGATCTGTGGAGACCCAGTCCTGATTTAAATTAAACCAAAGATAGTTCACAATATTCTGATTTAATTAATAAAAATTGGCATTTCTTTCTATATTACTTTCAAGAGAATATAATGAGTACTAATATGAGAGAAAATCGTAGAATTCCAACAATTAGTTCCGCTAAACATGACCACTGATTTTCTGTTACTAGTACATTCAGAGCCAGCGTAAGCTCATTTGATTACGACAAAGAAATGTCCTTGGATTGGAAAGACGCAAAACTAACTTAGGCTCCAAGAACCTTTTATTCTCAATCCTTTTTTTAACCAAATATGTTTCCTGTTGTCGCTCTGCAATCCAGATTTCTTTTTATGCCTTCTTATACTACTGATGATTATGATTATATTATGGCAACCATTGCTACTGTTTTAAGAGGAAACTGAAGCTGTTCGCAACGGAGAGCGTACGTAAATAAATCTGCGGCAATCTTGGCACTCGTCGCCTTCACCACCACTAAAACGAAGTCTTGTCAACTTCGTATAACGCTACATCTTCAATTACAAATATTCGTGGCGGTAATTTACGACAAAATTCTCGACGTAATTCCATTGGTTGGCACTGCAAACGAAGATAAGACACGAGAAGGGAAAAGGGGTGTTATGGTAGTGACGTCATAGGTACCAAGACATTCTCAGCGATGCGTCTATTTTTGTCTCAGCTATGTCAAACACACAGAGAGAGAGAGCTTCGGTTTCTTTGTCACGGTTTCTATTTATTGACTCTCTCTCTCTGTATGTGTGTGTGTGCGTTTTCATCTGCTTCCTGCTTGTTTGTTTATAAGGTTTATGTTGTCAGCAGCTGGATTCACGACCAAGGTTGCTCCATATATTTATACTCTTAAAAGTGTCTGCCAATAAATATTTCACTGGATAATTTGAATCACTTCACCAAAATAAATGCAGGCGTTTCGGTGATTTGATTAACAACTTCTTTGACTGCGAAACAAAACAGGTGGCTTCGTCCTTACGTTCCAAATGGCACAGACTGAAGTTAGGTGGGGTAAAAAGAGACACAAAAATATATTTTTTTTTATTTATTTTTTTTTATAACGGACACATTGTACTCTTCGAAACGTAGCGAGTTTACTGGCATAAACTTTTGGTAGGGCTAGAAATAACCAACTCACACACACACACACACACACACACACACACACACACACACACACACAGACAAACAGACAAACAGAGTACCTCCATAGAGCAGCAAAAGAAAGAAGAAACCATGGGCATTTTCGAGTAGAACACGTGTCTCTGAAAGAGACTTGGGTTCGACACTCATTGCAGTATGTGATAGGTATTTATATTTTTACTTCTTTTTCTCAAATGAAGGCGAGTTAGCCAGTTTTATACAAAGGAGACAAGGAAGGTTTTTATTCGTGTGAAGTTGTGAAGAAAATTGATGTGTGGAATGGAGTAAATGAAGTGAGTCCAGGGAGTTTTCAGAGTTCTGGAAAATAATGATAATGATTATTTACTTTTTTTTTTTTGCCCACAACAGTATTTTGAAACACATACAAATAATTATCGTAGCTTTTTATAATCCCCATGATAAGCCATTAAATTAAGGAAACACAGTTCTGTGTATTTTTTAAATAATCGGTCTGCATACTCTTCGAAAGCTTTCCCCCATTCCCACCTGTGTTATCAAATTAATTCCTATGGCCACGGCTCTCAAACTGTGGTTCCTAGAAGTTCGCAAAATGCTCTCGGGAGAATGGGTTGGGGGGGGGGATAGGAATCACTAAAATTCATACTGGCGGAATAAATCGCGAATGAGTACTTAATCATTAAAGACGATTAAGAAAATACAGTACAACAACAACAAAAAGCAGACAAACTCGAGCTTTATGTTTTTGATTTGTACTAATCAGAATCGATCACGTGCATCCTTGAAAGCAACGATTACGGCTATATAAGAGATTAAATTAGATTACGTTCGCTGAGTAAATGTCTTATTGGTAAGTATATCTGTTAATGCTATCTGCGTTATATTTTTATTTTAACTATTAACTCTGAAGACAAATGGTGAAAATGTTACGACTTGATCACAATCATGTTTGCAGTATAGTAATAAAATAGATGATTACGGATCACGAACAATGTCGTAATATAATTGGCTACTGCACAATAATGATTAACAAAATCAGGATTTTTTTCTAATTAGAAAAATCATTAGAACAAGTAGAAAAAAAACTTCTAATCAAATTAGCCAGTTAAAGGATTCATGTTTTGGAGACGAAGTCAACATCTTAGATCCTCACCTACAGCCATATCCTATTTCATGAAAAATAAAGAGATTATATACCGCATTCTTTACAATATCCTCAATCAATATAAACATGTTCTCCCTTTCACAACAATAAAATGTACGTTCAGTTGAATATAGTAATGTCCATTGCCTTCATTCTAAAACATTTCCTTAAAAGTGCATTCCGTATGCCAATTTCTTCTTCGCTAAAACTACCACTTACTTCCTCCCGCTATTATGTTTTTTTCTCCTATTAGCCAAGTTTTCTTGCGGTCATGCAACAGAGTGGAGGTGAAAAAGAAATCGAGGAGATCATATTAGTTACACGTTTCCATGGTAACGAGAGCAACATTAACAAAAACGAGAAGGGAAAGAAGCAACGACTGTGAGTGTCCATTAAGAGGTAAATAATAACTTACTAAAGCCACACAAACACACACACACACACAGCAAGTAACAGCTGGAATTGAAACAGAAAGGTTAAATGCCTGTAATGAAAACAAACCGTTTTTATACTGATTTGCGGAAAAGTTTTCATGGATCAGGATGAGACGATGAACAAGCAGATGGTAAGTCAAAGCAACATCCCCGTTTATACACACACACATGAGAGATAACACTGACCACCTGTTTAGTGGTGTTGGGCCTCCTTATCCTGAGATTGCACCTGTCTCGACAGTGTCAAGCCCGGCAACCGAAAGAGACACTGGAGTCTTCTGACGGATGCCCAGTTCCGCATGATCCCAGAAATGTTCGATGGAATTCAAATGAGAACAGTTAAGCAACCAGAGGAGCAGATGGAATGAATTAACAATACGCGTCTCGTGACACGAGACGTTGTCTTGTTGGGAGAGCCAAGATCAGTTGTTACCATGTAGGACAAGACAATCCAAAGGTAAGAATAAGCCGTCAAGGAGTATTCAGTAGGGATGATGAGAAAACTTTGTGATGTTCAAGAGAAAGTTCCAATAACAAGTTATCACCTCAAAGCCTGTTTCCGACCAACCGTGCAGTTTAGTTGCCTGGAAACAGGCTTGGGCGATCATAACGTTTTGACTCTCATGAGTGTTTACATAACAGCCTGTGGGTTCAGAATCTACTGTGAATGGGTATTTGCGAATAACCTTAAGTTGTAGATCCTGCATACTGGAGGAATTAATAAATGCGGCTTGGCAAATCAACTTAACGTTTCGAGAGCAAATGTTCAGCCAATAGGATTTTACGTTCAAATTCAGTGTTGCCTGCATGTCTGTGAACATCTTTAGATGGTAGATGATTTTCATTGCACGGTGTGAGACAGCTCACCATCCTAATCTAATTGAAGGTCTTGAAAGAGTTCGGGAAAGTGTTTGGTGTTTCTAGAGTAGGATTTCCAGATTATCTAATCCCTTAGCTCGTCCATGTCACTGAGTGGGCTATTAGTATCCAACTTTTAGTGGCTCGTTCGCATAAAAAGGGAAGGTAGCAGTCAATAAAAACAACAATATTCTTCGATAATTCTGGCCGGAATGGTCGTGCATTTTCTGGATATTTCGGTATCGACATTCGCTATTTCATTAGTCACTCGAATATTCCAATACAACACTTAAGGTTCAAGCCAACTAAGCCAATAAAAAGTTCCCACATTCCCAGAAATTCCCAAAATTCTGTTTATCGTGAAATCAGTTTGAGGGCATAAAGAAACATGTTTGGCGACTAAACATAAAAAAAAAGAAATAATTTTCGTTTGCGTCGTCGTAGGTTCCATCACACTAGTTTTGCAGAAAAAAAAAGTCTAGTGGTCCAATCCTAGAACTTCTTTTTCAGCTGATTCTAGAGTTACTCCGATGCATATAAGATTTTTTCTTGTGTTTGTAAGTGTAAAACACGCACAAACTTGATATCAATAACTATTGGGATTAGAAGCTTCGTTCAATACATTTCTATTGTATGCTAGACGGAGACTAATCAGCCTCTGGGTTGATTCCTACTGATTTTCCTAAAACAATCTAAACCAGTTTTTACTAAAATGCAGTCCCTGTCTTCAGTGTGGGCCTTAAAAAAGCCTTTCAGGACTGTGGAAATGGCGTTTGCATCTATAGCACCAAGTCGCCCGAAGAAAGATGTTCTAAGTTCGTTTTAGTTGAAAAAAAGAGTTTTTTTTTTTATAAGACTTTCTTCAATAAGTTTCCGAATTAGTTGATCTCTGGCACAGGCGAGTGGAATTTTCTCTGGAAAATACTTTTTTTTTAATCCCATAAACTCAATAAAGCGACCGTAATACCGACATTATTTCAGACAATAGTATATTGTGTTTATGTTAGGTGTCGTAATATATCACTTGTCTGCCGTGCTCTGATTGATGCAGTTTGAAGTAATTGATAGTGTGTGTGTGCGTGTTGGAGTCATTATTTTGATGCACTGTATTATTCATGATATTTTGATAATTAATGGTTGCAGTATTCATACTGTGTACGATATACACATTTGTTATTCATAGCACCGATGAGAACGAGAACAATCGTGGCCAACACATCATTGTTCAGAAACACTGATATGGGGGATTTTTGTAAAATGTAATGTGTGCGTGCGAGCTATATATATATAAATTAGCTAACGCCTATTTGTTCCCGTATAGGGAGTATGCGGGGCCGTTTACCCTATCTAACTTATATATATAAGTTAGATATATAAGTGGGTCATAGATTTTTTATGAGCCAGATATGTGAGACTTGTCGTAAGCGGGAAATGAAGTAACGCGTTAATTCCGAAGCTGCGAAACCGGAAGTATTGCAGCGAATGGAGTTCTAGGTTTCAATGATAGCAAAAAATGTGAAAGCGAGAATAAACTGAAAGTAGCGGTAAGGTACACTATGCGAAAGTTAAACCGACGGATTGTAAGACAACGCGTGTAGCAGGTAGCGAGGATGAGAGTGCGGCAAACCTGGCAGAGAAAACAAAGAACAGTGAGAAAGTAATTCAGGATATTAAAGCGAAGTTGGTGAAGATGAGGCAATTGCAAAGTGAAATGAGGAGAATAACAGATATGTATGGAAGAGAGAGAGAGGGGGGGATGGGACAAAAGATGGCAGTGTGAAAGAGAAGTCCAATGACTCGAGAGAGGCCATGTATGGGGATTAGATTATTAAAGGTACGGTTAAGGAGAAGGTGCATAATGTTTGCTTTCCAGAGGATAGACTGAGCAAAGCGATTGAAGCAGTAGATATGAGGAAGAAGCTAGCAAAATATTTTAGCAAAATAGAAATAGAGGGCACAAATGATCGGAATGGCAACAAAGAGGATATAAGGATGGATATTAGGAGGTTGCCAAGCAGTAGAAAATGTATGACAGTGATGAGTTGAGAACGAGTGAGGATTATGAGGGAGATACTAGCGGAGCTGTGTGAAAAGAAAGAATTCATTTTGTGACTGTGTGGGATGAATTTGAGGAACAAATGGAGTTCTATAAAAGAGATGAGCTATATTTAAATGGATTCAGTGGGAATCAATTGACAAAACTGTTGCTGCAAGAGAATGGCTGAAGTGAATGGAAGACCTGAGGAAGCAAGATGTGGAAGAACAGGTAAATGGGACAGGAGAGCTTGCCCCAGAGGCGAGTGGCCTGAGTGAAGAGATTGAAAGAGAAGGAACACGAGACAAAAAAGGGAAACGGGGGAAGTCGCGGCTGACAGGGAGACTGCGTGAGAAGAATGAATGATGGATACAAGAGTGTTGTGTACATAGAAAAAAAGGATTGGGATGGCAAAGGATGCAGGGACATAAACAGGTTTGAAGAGAAATGTGCAATTGATGATAGACTGAAGAGTGGCCAAGAAGGGGATATCGAGGGGTCATAAATGATAAATGGGGTTGGTGAGGTTTGTTATAGAACCTGAGATAAGTTAGTATGTATTGTTTACAAATGCCAAATTACAAATTATTGGAAGTAAAAGAAATGAAATTGTAACATTGATAGAGTATATTCACCCAAAATTATTGGAGTAAGTGAAGGCGTGTTAAAAGGATGACATTCTGACAGGAATAGAGATAGATGGACATGATGTTTTTCGGAAGGATAGACTAGGCAGAAAGATGTAGCAGAGGAGTTTTCCCCATCTAAGTGGAGATGAAAGGAGAGAAAACAGTGGTTTTGAAGGAGTATGGCGTGCAGTGGAGGTGAACAGTGAGAAGGAAAAGTAAGAAACATCATAACAAAGTATCACCCTAAATCAAGTTTGTTCGTCTATCTTCAAAAACCTAGCCCAAGAAGATCTCGGATCCCACGCATCCCATCCCTGGTCATCGTAATACAACGTGAATCGCGTGTTCGCAACATTGTGAAACCGTCAATGTGATATGGTTTAGTGTTTTATTTTAAGCATACGAAACTAGTATAAATGACAGTTTTTCAACAGTCGCCATGCGAAGTATACACAGCATATAAACTTTCGATTAAATGAATTGTGTCTGATTGATTCCGGTTGTGTCAGAATCATCACTTAGACTTAGTATACTATACTGCTGATCTCGAAACACAACAGACAGTAAAACTCCAGTTTGGTGCAGTAAACAATAAGAAAATAAAAAAGAAAGAAAATGAAACAATGATTGCAATAACATAACCAACTCAAGACAGAAGACTTTCTGCATAATTTATTCCTTTTGTTTATAGCACAAGAAGTTCGTGGAAGGTGTGGAGGTGAGATAAACAATCTCACCTTCACACCTTCCACTTTTGATCTTTATTGATGCCTCACCAATGGAAGCCAGACCCAGAAGATATACCAAGGTTAAAGTAATGCAGAAGTCATATATTTCCCACATACAAGTAGTCAAAAGGTGTCATATCTCATTATTAAAATACTTTGGATTACAGCTCCCAATGATGAGACCTTAATAAAGGTCGAAACCGGTCTGGGTAGTGATCCTTCCCATAACGCATAGCATTATACATGTCTGAAAAGATGTGTGTGTGTGCTTTGCATTTATTTATATGGAGTTTCCTCCCTTTTCTCCCCTGTTCCTATTGGGGCGAGTTGAGCCCCATAATGGGGGGTTAAGTATTTATGGCTGTAGAGCCGTGTGTTCACGAGGCCGGTTTTCCTGCTTGCGGGATGAAAAACCCCAGATAAACCGGGGGAAAAAACCTTGCTGTCCACGCCCAAGACCGGCTCACTTGGCTATGGCCGAGGAAAATCCCTAAGCTTCTCACGTCGGCGACGGGAATCGAACCTAGGACACTCCTTCCCCAGGCATATGGTTGCGAAGCTCAAAGCCATTCGGCTAACCGCGCGGACTGCTTTGCATTATTGGATACTAAGGCAAGTAATGTGAAGTCATCAGCCTCTGTATACAAGTAGCCCAGTTATGAAGATATTTCACGCGTATTACACTTGGATAATGGATTAAACAAGAATTCAATGCCATTTCTTCGCATTTTTAATTTATGATATAACCAAGCGATAAAACTTTTAACAGTATTCTTTGTCTACAGTTTCTATTTGTTTGTTAAGAATTTTTCATTTTCTCAGATCTATTATATGATTTTCCCTGTTATATAAGGCAGATAGGTTTATTAAAATCATGGACAGACTACGGGATAGAGAGCGGATAAAAAAAAAAAGAGACTTTTTAAAAGGAGTTGATTTACTAATCCCTTTTTATGCAGCTGAAACGCACACCGTCAATTCCCAAGTACTCACACAAATTGTATAAGATGTTGATGTCTATAAAAATCATCATAATTGAAGTTTACATTATGTGCCAAATATTCAGCGACTTTAGGTAAAAACAGAAAATTCTCCATCTGAGTTTTGTTTCCGAATGTGTGTTTTTTAGCAGATTTTCTGTTTTTCAGGAATGAAAGACTCAGTATTACGGAAGAAAAACCTTAAATATCTCCAGGGATGGGATTCGAACCAGGTTTTTCCAATCAAAGGAGTGTTTCTTATCAACTGTTCTACATCAGCAAGCAAAGTTGTAATATTAATAATCACTCATGAGTTTATCGTTTTTTGCCATAAAATTGTTATTAAAAGACGGTCGCATCTCTGGATCAACTTTCATGCTGTCAAAATGCATCCGTTGGTTGAATTTTCGAGCAACGATAAAAAAGATTTGTCTACATCAGCATTACTAGAATACTAATCTGTTCTTTTTTAAACACTTTTAAGAACATTAAAAATTAAATAAACATACATCGTAAATAATTTAAGACATAATATTACCTGATATCTTTAAATTAGCTTACTGGACAGGAATTACTTGATGTGAGGAAACAATATTTTAGACGTTAGAAGAGGAAGAATCTGTCGGATGAGCTTTGGGCCGATTCACATAAATTAAAATGATAAAAAGAAAGTAAGAAATATGTCTAACAATTGAGCGATTTCTCAATTATATTTCTAATTGAAGTTTATAGCTATAACTTTTATGCACTGATATTCTTCGTTTATTTTTTTTCGTTTTGAAGTTTTTTATTTTAAGTTTTTATGGTATCCACAACACATTCTTGAATAAAGTCAAAGTAAATAAGAAAATGATTTTATAATCATAAATACGTGCATTTTTAGGTAATATTCTTGTTCAGTTACGTCATTCATTACTGCCACTAAAAATGGCCGTTTGAAATGACAAATGTTAATAGCGATCCTAAAATAAATAAATAAATAAATCTTTTTATGTCTTTCTTTTATTCCTCAAAGGGTCAAGACGTACTTTCCAGTTCCATTTAGAAATTGGTAGGACGGCTTTTCTCCACTTTTCATATTGCACAAGCAAGATCACGAGAGGATAGCCAACTCTCCCCGTTTCGTGTTCCTAATACTAACTGGTGTTATTTAGAGAAAGAGTGTGAAGTTTCACGAATTTATTTTATAGCATCATGTGTTATTAAACAAATTTTGGTAATAGAGAAACAGTAAATCTGGATAAATAGAAAATGGAACGCTTAAACAAACTAAGGCCAAATACTCGGGAATCTGATAAAGAAGTTCCTTAAGTCTATGACCGGGATCGAACCTACTTCTTTCTGCCAATGCCATTAAAATTTAATTAGAGTAAATGGGCATCTGCATAACATTGATCTTAAGCGCCAAATCCTAAATTTCATTATCCAATAAACTATCATTTATTTATTATTATCATTTTGAATCGTTAGAGAATACGCTTATTACCATGTACGAAGCTTAGTAACCTCTTCTAATATTTTTACATACATTATAGGTGTACAATTTAAACTATTTATTACCATACACATTCAAACAAGTATTGAGTGAGGTCCTTAAATCAACTTGCGAAGAATACATCAATAGTTATTATAGCGTGTTAAAGTCAATCTATTTTTGAACTCTAAACATACTTTTATTTATTTATTTCTGTTATTTATTTTAGCCTAATTTTGTCACTGCAGATTGTCCAATTGAAATCAAATATGAAACCATTGATCATATTTTAACATAGAGTCCGAATCTGTTATTAACACGTCATAAATCCGCCATGGCCATTCGTATATCCAGTGCGGAATTATTATTAGTTTTCCAAATTTTATGAGTAAATGTGACTCGATAACTAAATTCCTAATCGTATATAAAATTTAAAAATAAATAAATAAAGTAATTACAACATTTAAAATTAAAGATTCTAAAAATAACACTATAAATGATGGATGAGTTGCCTAGAGCAGCGCTTCCCAAACTGTGGGCCGCGGCCCCCTTGGGGGGGGGGCTTTACTTTTGTTGAGGGAACTGAAATAATGAAAACAAATTTAAATGTGTATATGTAAGATGCTAAAATGTAATGTTTGCATTTGATTTTTGCGATATTCACTGTGTATGTTTTGTATTGAATATAAATACAATAAATATTATAATAATATATTATAATATATAAATATTATAATAATATATGTCTGTATTACGATTTTTTTTTCCGATGAGGGAGGAGTGAAATATTTAAAATTTTCAAAGAGGGCCTTTAGATCAATAAGTTTGGGAAGCACTGGCCTAGAGATGCATTTCACTAAATTCAAAGAAAGGTAGTCACACGTATTATCAGATTCAGACTAGCTAACAGGAGCTAAGACTGAAATGAGGTCTTAAAAACAATTTTTTTTTCCCAATCGGCTTTTTTGTTTCCATTAGCTCCAGCTTAGATGAAACATTAAAATTCTGTAGGCATTATCTCCTAACATAATTCTATTTTTAATACGGCGTTTATTGCGAGGATGGCATTGTGATTGATAAACACAAATCTTATTATTATACAGGTTTTTTTAACAATGAAGATAGGAGACTAATCGTGGGAGATCCATTATTGGTCATTATTCACTCAAACTTATCATACCTCTCCTTAAACTCATTCACTGAAGAAAGATCCCACAACCGCCTCTGGAAATCCATTTCCTCCATTCGCCATCCTCCAAGACCTAATCCTAACACTTTTGTTAACCACATTCATAGAAAACTTCCACTGATGACCCCCTTGTTCTCTCTCTCCCTTTTGACATATACTGAAAAATGCCTTCATTTTTGCCTTCGCTGTCAATCCTTCAAAACCCCCTTTAATAACTTAAATGATTCTATTATGTCTCCTCGTATTCGTCTATCTGCTAATGCTTGAAACCTACATACCGTCAGTCTATTCTCATAGGGAGTATTTCACAGACCTACCACAATCTTTTTCACTCGCTTCTGGATCCTCTCCAAAACTTAAAATTTTATAATTTTAAGTTTTGGAGAGTCCAGACTTGTGCGCAATAGTCTGTGGCCTTATATAGGGTAACAATAACCTCTCTATCCCTGCTTGTTACAGTATTCTTCAACAACCACGTAATCTGATGTGCTGTTTTGATTACCTTCGCAAAATTCCCTCGAAACTTCAATCACACCAAAGTCCGTGGCCTCAGTTTCCTGCAGTTCAGTCCCATCAAACAGTACACAGTTTCTGATCTCTTCACAAAGTGCAACACCTTACACTTGGCCACGATAAACTGGCTACCATTTACCATTACTCATATTGTTAGTATGTTTAAGTCTTCCTGCAGAATCTCTACACCACCTTCAATTACTATTTGGTCTTCCCAGTTTACCGTAGTCATCAAACAGCTGAATATTTCCTATCAAATCATTTCTTATAACAATGATATACAAATTAAACAACAGAGAATCAAGTGCTTAGCCCTGTGATATACCACTGGCCCCACCTCTGGATTCAACTCCTCCATAAACCACCCTTTGATATCTGTTCATCAGCCAACTTCTAATCTAAATCACCAGCTTCGTGTCCATTTCCATTTGCTCCAATTTATGCAATGTAGTTCTATGTGGAATTTGGACAAATGCTTTTGCGAAGTCTAGCAATATCACTCAGTAGCCATTTCCATCATCCAACTCTATTGTCATTTGATTATAAAAATTAAACAAATTACTAAGGTAAGACCTTCCCTTCCTAAAACCATGTTGCCCATTATAGAGTATTATATTCTTATCCACGCAGTCCTGAATTCTGTCTTTCATCAATTTCTCCAACACCTTAACCACCACTCCTGAGATGGTTATTAGACTAAAATTTGCTTCTTAATGTTTTGAAGCCTCCTTTATGCAATGGGACTAATCTGCCCTCTTTCCAATCCATTAGTATCTTCCCACTACTGAGGCTTAAAACAAACAGCCTGGTCCGAGGAACTGACCAGGCAGATGTGCCATCCCATGTTTGTGTTCGTATTGAGGTTCTGCAATATTTTAAGCACCTCCATTTCTTAAACCTCTATTCTCGTACTAGTCGATGCAACATCTGGTATTGCAATGCTACCATCCAGACAGTACACCCCACCCCTGCAAAATGCTCATTCAGTAATTCAACTATTTGGTTAGGTTCTGTTATATGTCCCCACCATCAAACATTTTTAAAGTCATCCTTGAATAGTCATTCTGCCTTATACTTACCACATATTGAAAGAACTCTTTAGGGTTTCTTTTGGCCTCATCAATTAGCTTTCTTTCATAATTAGCTTTGATTATCCTTACCATACCGGTTAACTTTCTCGCCTGCGCCTTATACTACTCATGCGCATGCTGTCACATTTTCTTTATAATCCTTCCTCAATCGCTTCTTTGTGTGCAACTCCTGCTTAATGAAATTATTCATCTATCTAACTCCTACCTGATTTATCCTTCTGACGTTAAGTATACATTCAGATACTACTTTCTTCAAACAGTCTTTTGACTCCTCTCATGAACCAACACCTCTTCCCTCATATATATATCATTAGAAATAAAATATAGAATAAATATATAAACATATCAACCTCTAATAATGGACGACGGGAAAGTAAGACAAAGCATTATCATTTTAAAAGCGATTCAAAACAATGTAATGTGTGTGTGTGTGTGTGTGTGTGTGTTTCTCCACAACTTTGCTGTGATATTTATAATAATGACATTGATGTAATGATACACATAATAATAACACTTCAGGCTATAACATAAATTTCTTCCAATTCATTTTGTCGGTTCGTATTTTTCCCTTCAAATATTTTGACCGTTTTTTGGCAAATATCTTTTGAAAAGCCTACAATTATTGCATACCAAAAAGCTTCAACAATTAATATTCATATTTTAAACCACTATTACTACAATAATTTTCTTACGTGAAATAAAATAATTTATTAATAAAATTACTGACAGAAGCAAATTATTATTATGTGAAACCTCCAGGGAGTCCAAAGACTCATCGAGGGAGAGTGCATCGAACGATTATTCCCTTCCAACTACTAACCGCGATCAAACTTGCTTAAGTTTTTGCGAGCCATTAATAGCAGAGGCGCTACCAATCGACCAACCTTTGATGGCTTGTACAGCGCATTTCGTTATTTAAACTTACGGAAATGCAGATGAACTATTGACTAGACAAATGAACAATAAAGTTGAACCCAAATTCAGTAAGTCAAAGTCGCATGTGATAATATTTATAGCGAACAAGAAGTCCAGACGTAGGCCAACATTGTACTAAAATTCAAGATTAAAATACATAGTTCTAATATTTGACATAATATTTCAATTAAAATATTAAAACAACTTTAATGTTATAATATTTGGACTTTGCAAAGTCATTTGACAAGAAGCATAATAATTTTGAAGCTAGTTGATTGGATATGAAGGTGAGAACATTTAAACAGGGCACCCGACAGACAGAAGACATTAAAGTGTAGTAATGGAAGAGCAGGATCAAAAGGACAAATGACCAGTGGTAAAATATAGAGTTCTATACTTCGGCTGCTGTTCATTTGGTTAATGATATTGTAGGTGATTTGAAAAGTAATACCTAGATGTTCGCTGATGATGATGATAATTAGGGAGAACAATATTAAAGAAAAGTGATAGAGAGAGAGAGAGAGAGAGAGAGAAAGCTTGCAGAATGACTGATTAACTGACACCAAAGGATAAGAAATGCAAGTTCAGCGTGGCCAAGTATAAAATATTTGGACAGAAAAGGCTGTGTATTATGCTAACGGGAATGCACTTCTAGAAATTAATTTATGAACACAGGAATTAGTAAATGCTAGAGGATAGGAAATTGAAATTTAGAGGGCATCTAGAAAAACAAAAGTGGGGAACAGACAGAATATCACTTGGATGTTGAAAAACACATCGATAAGTAGGAAGAAGGAAGTTATAGTCCTTCTTCATAAAGTCTTGAGACTCCACATTTGACTACAGATTTGATTGCTTGGGTTTATTGCGTATGGAGAAGTGGTGGAGAGCATTCAGAGGAGGGTGACCAAGATGCTGTCAGGCCTATGAAATGCTCCGTACGAGAGTAGATTGCAGGTTAGTGGGTAAAAAAATGGTTGGTAAACGGAGTTGATCGCTATTACTTACTATTCAATGATTTGTTTCTTTTTAGTTTTAATAATATGACCCAGTTTTAGCTAAGAGAGTTCAGATTGTGCTTTTTGGTAGCTAAATTCAGTTATTTGTGTCCAATACAGTTAGTAGGAGTAGCTGCATTTTGTTATGCAATATTTGGGTTCTTCTTCTCGCAAAACAGGCAAACTCAGAAAAGTATTGGTAATAGGAATGCACAATACATGGTCTCAGAGTCTTAGTTGCTTCGACAGTAATTCAAAATAACTCGAACTTAGTATGTACCTCACATAGGTTGCTAAGTCAAGCACTGCAACTAAGCCTCATGTGTTTACAATTCGCGAAGTTACTAGATTTTTAATGTATTTTTATATTATATCTTGTTACATCTTCCATTAATATACTAAGCTTAATGGTCTATTAATCAATAAAATTCGAAGTCTATATGCAAATAAAAAATAAAATTTCTCACTAGGAGGTACTCTTTAGTCCTAACTTGGGAAAATGGTAGACTGAAACGGTCTCTAGTAGATTTTCATTAACGAGGTCGTTCGGTTGGTATGGTTGACTCTTTTTAATTACAACCAAAAACAAAAAACAATAAAAAACAACTAAGGCTTTAAATCCAGTGTATAATGTCTGTTCTTTGAGTTGCTTTGCTTATTTTGCAGAATGAAAAACTCAAGTTTCATGGTGGAAAAGCCTGTGAGGTGGGATAACTATGCTTCAATAAAAAAACACTTATCAAAGTTCTTCACACTCTAGACCTGATTCGCATCAAAGTTTTTGCTCAACAAAAGGGATTTCCGAGTGGGTTACTGAAGCTCAATCCCATTTACTATAGAATTTTGTGAACTGCTAGGTTAAAAATTTAAACACCAACAAAGATTGGACTAGATGAAGAAATGACTGAAAAAAAAAAAAAAAGAGGTTCAAAAGTTCCTGCACTGCGTGGCTAGGGAAAAATCTATAAATCTTCTTCCACTAATCCAATATCGCGAAATTTACCACTTAACTCGGCTATCACAAACGTCATTTTTCTAGACCAAATTAATCCCATCTCCGTGATCTCTGCTACGTCTGTTCTATTCTGCAATCACTTTGTTTATTATAGTGGAAAAAACATGCTGCACCGAGATAACCACCTAATCATCACTGGAAATTTCTTATAAATGTTTCTCACATTTCGGAGCAGATTTGACTCCCCGGTCTTTCCAAACATAAAAGTGTGGGCGTTTTATTTAACTAGACTACGTTTTATTATATTTATTTATTTTAACTTACCGCATTAGACACAGCATAATAAAAAACTGACTTCATATAAACCCAGTTCGTATTATGATCATAGTATGAGTTTGCTGCTTTTATCTTTTTCTTTTTACGGGTTGGAAAACCTGATTATCGGTGGGGGGAGAAACACTTTATACGGAGGAAGTTAATTCATCTTTGTTGAAGAACAAGGTTATTACTCTAGTATTTAGATGGAATATAAGTTCTGTATAGGTTTTTTCAGCCAAACGAGCATCATCGCTACAAAAGCCACGGAAGTTCTCGCTTTATATAATAAAACATTAATCAAGAGAAGAGTAATTTTTCATGGTAGGAAGTCAAAAGTTATCACGGTAAGTAACACAAATAATGTGTTTGAAATTTCTGTATTAATTCATGAAAATGTTCTGTATTAAATCCTTGATATTTGCAAGTTACGAAAGTGAGGAGATAGATTCGTTATCAGTGTTATGAACATTTTAATATTTTGTAATGGGCTGATAAAAAAGTATGAGTGGTTGCTATAGTAATTTGAGAACAAACAACCATAATGATGCTAACGAAACTACTCGCTCAGTTCTCTTTAGATTGCTTTGCCTCTTACAGGAACAGGTAACCTCTCGCTCACTTGAAGCGCTGTGAGTGCGAAGTCATTGAATCTTTGCAATGCAAATGCTGTTCAGATTGCAAAGAGGAAACCACGGTTCGATTTCCTTCCTTCCTTCCTTTTCTTTCTGTTACTGAGTGTTGATCAACAGATGAGCCAGTGGATCCAAATGGCTCCTTCTTTAATGGTGTCTTGGCAGGAAAGCAGCTAATACACTTGGCATTTCCGGCTGTTTTAAACATATCAGTAATAAGTACTCTCCGAATCAGTCCTCCAAATGAGCATGGATGACGGATGCTGCTAGCATTCTACATCCAGTAACAATTAAAAGATGCGAAAAATATCCCTCCCCCCCCCTCTCGTTCCGTAGGCTTGACGTAATGCCGTTCGTTGGAATATAACCGAGTCTAATTTCCTTATTAAAATATTCAGTTAAATAGCCGATCGCGGAAATGGTTGAAGACGTCCGGTTTCATTAGTGATCAAGTTATACTTGGAAAGGCTGCCGCAGTTTTGCTCGGTAAGCAGGTCATGGTCGGTGCCGATTAAGTTCCGCACACATCGAACATATATGAAAACAGATTCGGGAACTTTATATTGCGCGATTATGCCGTATTTTGACGCCTTATCACAAAACCATCCCTGTAGTTACGAGTAAGCTGAGAGAGAGATCAAATATGAAGGAAGCAAAGTGGAAGATCGGTTTGATGGTTCATTTATTTCGTTCCCTTCGATATTATTAATATTTTCTGAACTTTACGAAGAAGGAGAGTTCGCTAAGATTAATTTTTAAAATGTCATACGGTCTAAAGGACAATACTGAACACAGTGTACGCGAAGTTTGAGGAGAGGAAAAAGTATACGCAGTGAACTCGTAGCAGAGAATCATGGGTCGAAAGCAAACCGTCACTAATATAAATGCGTTGTACGAAGTGGTGACATGCCCTCAACGAAAACTTCGTTTAATATCGTGGGCTTTCATCGTCATCATCTTAATATAGGCGTTATTTTATGTTTTACAGCATTTATGATTATCATTGATACGTTACGTCCATTCCTTGAAAGACTTTTCTATTTCTTCTATGATTTTGAGTGAAACCTGATCTCCATCCTGCGCAGATATTTTCAAGATAGCTCAAGCAATTTAAAGAGACCACCGGAATTTATTTGAATGGACTTTCAGAAGAGCCTAACTGAAGCAAGGCCGAAGCCAGAGAATTTATATTTTTGGATACTTTAAAAGCATCGGAGAAATTCCAGCAGATAATAAAGAGCAGCACACATTGCGGCAATAGGCGGGATGAATGTTGCAGCATTGCAATGCTTAGAACCAGATGCCTATGTTGCGAGTCGAGCCTTGAGAGAAGATAAAATCTTATCTCAATGATCGAGGGGTTTTATGGAAGGAGCCTTCGTAGATAATATTTTGACGTTTCCCACGCCAGCTGCTAATGGCAGAGACCTTTAAGAAATGCAATAAATGCAACGCTATGCAATAGAAACAATCCTATATTAGATAAATAAGGAGTTGTATTGAGACTTTTCATGCGAAATAACTGAATTAACAAGCAGTGAATGTTTTTTTTTTATTTTGAATAAATCTTAAAACTGCTGGCTAAACCAATTTCACATACTTGCTTTACTTTGCTGGGAATATCGTCCTAACTTTTACAGGTTGGGTCTGTATTGGAGTTTACCATACCTTTTGACGAATCTTTTCCTAGACAATGAGTGCAGCATGGAGATCATGACGATGTTACGGAGAGGTCCCATATTCCCTGCAGTATTTGATTATATTTGTTGAAACAGTTGGCGACTATTTGAACTAAACAACGTAACTGTTGACAAAAGTGATAACAATATATATCAAATTAATTGACAATACAACACAGAGAGACGGGTAGAAATGCAGCAGAAATATCTCCACGGGCCTAGCACTTCCGCTACGACGGTAGACGACTTCTTCATCTTTGTAGATATTTTTATTTGCATTTTATTTTTATTTGCATTTTAATTTTCTCTAGCACATTTTCTGAGCTTATGATACACGTGTTTACTTCGTATGAATAGATTTATTTGAGTATTAGATTTCCTGATCCCTAAATTTGTAAGTCACTTCATTTGCCTAGTTAAAGAATTTCAAGAACAGAGTTCTTGAAATTCTTTGTTGTTCTTGAGTAGTAGATACTTGCATAACGATAGCCTTCAGGTAATCTCATTTTGCGATGATGAATGGTTAAAGGCTGTTAAAAGCCGTGGTATTTTATGGGTACAATCAATATTTAAAACGGATGGCATAAGCCATTTTACCATTACTAATCCACGGAACAAATTTTTGCGGAATCTTGCATGCAGCTGCCGCTCCTAACGAATGATTATCTCATTGAGGAAATATTAGATCATGAATTACTGGCTGTATGGCTGTTATTCTGTCGGCAGAAGACAAGGTCAGAGTGATACTACAAACACGTGCTGTTAAAGAAAAAATACAGGAACTTCGATGAGTGAAATAAACAGATGCAACTCTGTATTCAAGGCCGCTCTGATAATGTTAATGCGTCTGCTGTTTGCGCAGTCCTATCAGGTTTCTTTCTCTCTTATCGAAAGTAGTCTTCTGTTCGGGTAGAAAACGTTGCGCATAGGTAAATGCCGTATAAACATACATGCTTGCACTCAACATGTGCGAGAGAGAGAGAGACAACATGATCCATACACTGTCGATCAATGCAATATGCTTTCTTTTATCCGCATATTTTTCCATCTCCGATTCTGATAGCAAAGTAAAGAAACTATTTTCGATACGTTTTCTCATTTTGGGTTCAAGTGCTTTTCACAAAATCTTTGAACACCAAACAAGATTCGTTTTGTTTCCGTCCGTACGCAAGTTATTTGGAGACTCTGGCTAAACAGAGTTTAATTGATTTCTTTTCTTTTTTTTTAAAAATTTCATTCTGATCATTCGTGGCAAAATGATACATAATTATAAATTACGTATATATATTGCAACTCGTATATGCTACAACTAACAATAATAAGTTGTGTACAGTACATACGTCAAAAGACGGGAATCGGTTCAATCTCTGCAACTTCATTAGCTGTAGATTCATTACAGCAATTGCTGGAGTGCTGAATGATGTCACTAAACGAGACACTAATTGATTGTCTCACATCCTTACCATATTTCATATTTTAATTATCTGTTACCTGTTATTTCTTTTCAATGCATTCGTTATGGCATATTTCAATTGGCAACTTGCAAAAATTAACTACCCTTTATTTATTCTTTAGGACAATCAATGAAAACGAATTTTATTCTTCGCAATTAAACGCTACGTACAGCATAATTTCAAGTTATCTGACATTTCCAACTCACACCGTTTTTAACTGAACCCAAAACAGCCAAGTAGCCTATACAATAGGAATTTGTGTTTGAACCACGCACTTGGTATGTGCAATAATACACAAATGCACACCCGCTATGCGCTGCTGCTCGTTTATTCCCATGAAGACTCTTGCAATTTATGCTGTGATGTGTATATTAGCATTATCCGCTTTCGCTGAGGTTGGATTCGGAAGTGATTTTTTTTCCCTCGAACAATACCTATCAGGGCCTCTTGACCACTTTCTTCAGCTCCGCTAATGAAAATTGTCTATTCCTTGAAGAGCGACATTATTTTTATTTATTTATTTTATTTTGAGGAAAATTTTTCAATATCGAAATGTTCCTCATTGAACATCTTAACCCGCCGCACGTTTTCGTTATTTGTATACTGTTTGTGGTTAGGACGGTCTTACGATGCATGCAATGCCAAAACACAACGCGGCCTTAAATTATGCCGTTATTTCCGTTGGCCTTGCTAAGAAGACGGTTTCCGTCGCCCGATGCGAGACTACCACACCTCTTGCTAGAGGTCTCAAATGGCTTGAAATGAGCATCACGTTCGGTCTCTTGAGTTTGGATCCTTGGATTGTTTTTACCCTTAATACGCCCTTAGCGCTAATGCGGTGTAGGTTTACATCTTCGTGGGCAAGGTTGTCATGGTGTCGTGGATGAGATCGTATTTGCACTCAAACGGTCGAAGAATTTTTAAAAATAGTTTTGTGAGCATGAGAAAAGAAATGATCTTATCTTAAATATATATACTATATAAAGCATTTTACTTTTAGAATCGTTAAATAATTAAACTTGATTTCGCTTATTTAATGTTTTTAAAAGTTAAACCTTTTTTTACTCTCAAGATTTTAAAACAGCAGTTTTAAGACTGTTGTCTAAAACAAACAATTAAAACCTATTACTGAATACTAAGTTTTATAACTTGTAAGTTTCTATCATATCTACTCTCCTCTCTCCTCCATCAATCCATCTCTCACACACTCAAGACCACACTCCTTCAGTCAAGCTTCATATGCAGAATTCCACAAGCCAGATATAATTTTGATTAGCTAGTGTTCAAAAATATTGGATCGGTGAAAATACAGTGGTTGGAGATATCTTGTTCCTTTTTACACGCTAAACGTTGTCTTGTATCTCCTTATTGGATAGATGGCGTAGGAACTTACAGTTTACTTCATGGAATAAAATTATACGGCAGTAAGAAGGATAATTATGGAATCAAGTAATTGAGCAGTAGATTTGTGTTTTGTTTTCTGTGATTGTTCGCTGTGCTGTTTTAGGAATGTTTCGCAGAACCTATTAGATTCCATTTTCAGTCCAATATACATTCAAGTTTATTCAGGACACTAACTGAAGGATTTATGTAAATTTGATATATAAATCTGACTCAATTTGCATGGTGATACAAAGGAAAAAACGTATCGGAACTCTGTATTGCAATAACTTTGGCTTTATAGAATTTCACAAAATTTTAGATTCAGGACATATACATGATGATAATATCCACGAGTTTCAGTTTCATCATATAATATTTAATAAAATTTTGAAAAATGATTTGAATTAATATTAGCAATTCCACACTAGTTAAATGGAATATAAATCAAAGTTATCGATTTTAGTTTAATTTGATGGGAAAATGTGTCAATCAAGTCAACTTTGGTTTCAGTCGTCCATTTTTCATCATCATCATCATCAAATTCCTGCCATGTACCCTCAAGGGGTGTACAGGATATGACAGTACTACATGAAAAAATTACATCATTACTATCTTCCTATCTACAATTTTCCTCCAAATCAGTCTGTTACTTGTCAAGACTCCAACATTATCAGATCTTATATGTCTATCGTCTAAAGCACGTACAGTATCAATCCACCTATATCTTGGTCTTCCTCTGGGTCGTTTTCCTGCCAACCTGGCAGAGAACACTTGTTTTGCTAATCTTTCCTCTTCCATTCTATTTAAGTGACCATACCATCTGAGATTAGCTCTGCTAACGCATTCCTGGATGTCGACCATTTTTAAGGGAGAAAATTAGATGAAAGAAAGCTGATGCCTACAGCACATAAGCCAAACATAGTTAGACTTGTCAAAAGCACGCTATATTATTATTACGCGACACTTCATCATGGTAGGGCACACCACTCCACTACAACTCACCGTCTCCCTTACTTAAATCCTTCACCTACACAACACCATCTACTGCCCACCATCATCACCACCAGTATTTATTGTCTGTAAATTGCGTGTGTTCTCATGGCCGATTTGCCTGTATGCGGAATGAAAAACCCGAGTTTCTTGGAGGAAAAAAATCCCGATATATCTGTACAAGATCGGCTAACTCGCCCTCAAATGAAAAAAGGCCATTCGTCTCGTTATGACCAGAATCGAACTCAGTCCTTTCCCAATCAAAGAGCGCAATATACCGTGGTTCTTCCAATTGCGCTAAGGAGATATTTCCACTCAGTGATTATCTTTTTTAAATGCATCACTTTTATAAAAGATAGTTCACTGAATAAACGTAAACTTGTCCCTAACATTATGATGGTGCTCCCAAAAAAAAAAAAAAAAAAAAAAAACGGTGGGGGGATGATTACTGACAATCTAAGAATATAAAATTGTACTATTATAAGATGAGTATTTAACGCCTCTTATAATTGTTTATACAAAGCAAAATTCCACTATATAAAAATTGTTTCTACAATGTCTGTAGTCGAATAAATACACTGCAGAGCAGTCATTATTTTGTTAAACTAGGTCTTTCTTTCTTTCTGTTTTTTTTTCCACGTTATAGTTCCGCTATTTTTCTCCTTCACTAATAATTAGACCATTTTATTTGGAAAAATTATGTCTACAGTACATTATGTCAAAAATGCCTCTTGGTCCCAATGTTCTGATAATGAATGATGCTATTATGCGACCTAGTCATCCCTCGACTTACGTCGGGGTTCCGTTC
Source organism: Typopeltis vanoorti (assembly GCF_054136105.1). Classification (NCBI taxonomy): domain Eukaryota; kingdom Metazoa; phylum Arthropoda; class Arachnida; order Uropygi; family Thelyphonidae; genus Typopeltis; species Typopeltis vanoorti. Next base: position 24,824,555 of record NC_143549.1, read on the forward strand.
CATCTGGCAGGACGTAAATCGGATCGGATCGGACTTAAGTCGATACATTAAATCAACAGAGTTATAGGGGTTAGGAACTTAACAGTAATAAATATACTGTCATTTTAATTTTTAAACCTTATTATTAAACTGTACTGTGTGTTACTGCCACTATAAAACAGGAGAATAATCACACAAATCTTCCTCCACAATCCCTTCTTCATTAACTTCAGTATGTGAAGAACCAGGCTGCGACTCTTCTGGTGTAATCTTTGTTTTTTTGAATGTACAAAATACTCGTACATTCAGAGGTCACTTTGTCCCAAGCCACAGCAATATTTTTAATAGCATGATAAATATTGAATGTTTTCCAGAATTGCATGAGAGTCTGGTCATTTCCTTCAGTAGCAGAAATCGCTTGTGAAAAAGTTCTCCGCAGATGCCTTAAACACTGCAAGAACTCCCTGATCCATCGGTTGAATCAATGAAGTAGTGTTTGGTGGGAGAAACATGACCTTGAACTTGGTGAAGATCACCGATATAAGACGGATGACCTAGAGCCCTATCTAGAATTAATAAAATTTTAAATTGTACATTTTCTTACAGACAATAGCTTTCCATTTCACTCGCATAATTCATTAAGGCATTCTCAAATAATTTTTGACTCATCCACGACTTTTTATTGCTCCCATAATGAACTGGAAGAGTATGCTTCCTAATGTTTTTGAAGGTTCGCGTATTCACACTGTGCCATATCACAAATGGTTTCAGTTTATATCCAGCCACATTACTCGTAACAGAATCGTTACACGGCCATGAAGAGCTTTGAAACCAGGCATAGATTTTAGCTTTTTGTGGATGAATTGTTCGCTCCGGCATTTTTTACGAAACAAGGAGGGCTCATTCATATTAAATATTTGCTGTGGCAAATAATTTTCCTCCGTAATAATTTTATCCAATTTCTCCACAAACTCCTTGGCAGACTTCTCATCGGAACTTGCAGATTCACCATTCATTTTCATTTCAAGCAGCGTTTTGCAGCGCAAAACGCTGCTTGAATCTCATGAACCAACCGGAAGAAGCGTTGAATTCGTAATCGAGTCCTGCTTTCTCCTTCAACATATTGAAGAGACTTAGTGCCTTAGCGGTTATGGTCATAGTGCCAAGAGGTATGCACTTTTGGTTCAGGTCCTCTACTCATGATGAGAGTAGCTTTTCCACTCACCGACAGGATGTTGTCGTTGCTTCGTCACTATCGTTGAGCTTGCAACCTCGTTTCAAGATCAATTGTTCGTCTCTTTTTCTGTGATTCTTCACTAGGTTTCTTAATTGGGCGTGTATAGGCCACGTTGCACAAAATATCAGGAAATATTTTGTGCAAAAATATTTCCTGATATAAAACGATAAAAACACAAATAACCCATTTCTCAAACACAAAATCAACAGAGAATGTTGACGTCACGTGCCGACTGCTGAGGGAGGTTTCCGCTGAATGCGCTTTTGCCACTGCATTGTTGCTAAATGCAAACCTTTTTACTTTATGTCTTGTTCGAAAGTATAGTCGAAAATGTTATTTATGCCATTATTGAATCACGGACGGACGTAAGTCCGTGTGAAGGGATGACACTGTATTTGCTTTCTAGGGTTATAGTCATTATTACACTTCACTGTCATAAGTCGTTTAATAAGCAAGGACACTTTTTTTTATTTACTGCTCATGGTGATTTGGTCCTCTGGCCTGTATATTAACTAAGTAAATATAAGTTATTAATTCAGTCATGGTTAATATAAACAATTTTTCGTATTAATTATTTTTCGTAGTGAATTTATCATCTCTCAGTATTGCATCTGTGTGAGTGTTCCTTCCTGCCATGTGATTTTTAAGTATTATTGTCGTCATCACACAGACGCCTTTATGGAGTCCCAGTACTAATTGGAGAATACTTTGTACATTACTTTATATGCAGAAGGCGATACTAACTGCTGTATTTTATTTTGCTATTTTAACAGATTTCACGTGAAAATCCCATTAGTTTTTGGCACTTGTTGCTTAAGTTACAAAGAGGTAAGAGGCAATAAAACATTTTCGTTGACGTTTTAATTTGGCAGAGGAGGGGGGAACTATTTTGTCCTAAACGGCCTTCTTTTCGCCATATAACACAAATGAATATACAAAACTAACTCCTGTTTTTCAGCGGCATAAAATATGAAAACCTCAGGAATTAGAAAAGTTTCTAATTTCTGAAGTGGAAAATAATTTAACATTTCTGTTTAAAATCACATGTTGTGGATCAGTGCTTTTTTAATTTTCCTTTTTAATTATAATAATTATAATATCTATATATTATAATTATATAATTTAAAAATATACTATCATTATAATAATTATTAATAATTATAATAATAATAATTATTATTATAACCTAATTTTTCTTATTTTTAAAAAATAATTAACATGACGTTAATCTTAATTACTGTTAATAATTAAACAATAGTATTAATTATGATAATAAAATGTGTTAATAATTACTTAATAAATAATGCGTTCTGTAATGAAAGTAGCTCTTCTTCCTGTTCAACCCAAGCAAACTATACATTTTCGAAATATTATGTTCAAAATATTGTCTGTTCTCTAATTCCTATGAGAAACACTTACAGGAGTAATCTTTATACTGTAACTATTTATTTCTTTGCAACAACATAAAACAAGCACAATAAACAGAACATATTTTGCCATTAATAACTCGTGACGGTTTTCACAGTGAGCTCTGAGTGTTCTTTGTTTGGAATCGTACCAGAGAAAAGGAATGTCGAAACAGAATGATCGCCGCACGGTGAAGTTCTGCCAAACTGCGTGTTACTGTTCATAGCAATTTAATACACACACACACACTGTTTATTTTCTTTCACATCACCATAGTGGTGTGCTTAACGACAACACCGAGATGCACAACTTGATTGTGATCGCCTGCATACCTTTACGTAGTTAATTTCCGGACTTGCGCATCAGGTTTACGAGATAAAGCCTCATCAAACAATAGGCTGTAATCTGTACGGGAAAATCCACGAATAATGCAGGCAATATTAAATAACCACATCCTTCAACCATTATGTTTAAATGTACTAAGTAAATCCAGTTAGAATTATGCAGAGATATACGGAATATCCTCTAGAAACAATCACCCGGTACGTGTTTAATTTATTTTCTTCCTCTTATGCAACTAGAGAGCTCAGTTCGATTAATTGCAGTTTTAATGATTACTAATGAGAATATTAGAGGTATAAAAATTATTACTTAAATTTAATATGTAATTTGCTTTAAATGTTTTTGACCTAGGTAAAGTAAAGACCATTATTTAAAATATACAGCTCCATTTTTACCTGACTACGATATGGCGTGCACTGGTGCCTCCAAATGAAATGACTTCGGTTTAAGGCTATTACCGAGGCATACCGGATTTGACACACGACAACGAATCCATAAAGCACAAGATTAAACAAAAATAGCATATTTATGAATATTTACCAAACTTTTAACGTCAGAAACAGTTTTAATTCATTTGTAAGCCATTCGTATTATTTCCAATATCCAATAATCATGGGAATGTATGATAAGCACTTCTATCTCTATCATTATGTTGTGAACATACAGGAAAAAGATAATTGCTTTCAGTTACTTCAATGGAGAAAAAAAATCACGCTACAGAATGGTCGGAGAAACTAAAATTCTCATTCCTGTGAATTTTACTTAGAAATGCGTTTATTTAACTAAATGCACATTTCAGAAATGTGCAATTTCCATGTTACTTCCTTTCAATAAATGAATGAATACTTTATTTCACTTGCTTAACAAAGTTAATAAAGTTGGTAACAGTTAGCATTAGTTAAAATATAAATGAAAAGGAACATTAGTAGTTTATCAAATAATGTTCCCATTCGTATTTGCAACTTATATACATGTAACTATAATACATATAGATACATACATGAGTAATACTAATACAACTTCATCTCGGTTGTTGGTTCTTATTCTTCTAATACCGACAGCAACTTTTGATATTCCTGATCCAAGCTGCATAATATGAATAAATCTACTTCAGGTTATTATCTATTCATAATCCTAGAGACCTTTCATTTGTCTGCACGCATCAATTTGCTGTTCATTTATTCTTATATTTAGTCGATTACGTTGTAATATTTTGTTCTTTTTTAGTCCATATATTCAGCTTTATCCAGATTTATATATGAGTAATCTATTAGTAGGTCATCTGAAGCTTATTTTCATTTCAGGAACCAACGCATTGAAATCTTTATGAAAACACATGATATTGATATCGTCGCACGCATAATCAGTCAAGCTGTTTTTTTTTGTTGTTTCTTTGTTTGTTTCCTTTTTAGAAAATCTGTGCCATTTTTATATAATAAAAACAGCATAGTTCAAGGGAAGACTCTCATTGAACACTCTTATATAGGTATGTGATCGGAATATTGCATTGCCATTCTGAACCAGCTTTCATCCACAGAACTCGCTATTTCAAACGATATTATGCAGACCATAAGACTTATTTTCTCCTGCACTCTTAAATTCTTCCTTTAATTAAAATCTCCACTTCCTCAAGTTTGTGTGATCGGAATAATTATCTTTACCAAGTGATCATTTTTACCTGACATCTTCAAAGCTTTTCTGGACTCTTTAAAACGCTTAAACCATTTTGCAGTTCTGCTGTAATAAAATAGAATAGAATAGTTTTTCACTTCGCAATATTCCAATGATTTTTGCAAGTGTAATATAAAATTCTCAATTCGTATGACATTCAACGTCTGTCAAGGCCGTCGGGCTACACAAGTTTTTAAACAAAAGATGCAATAAAAGTATACACCAAATGGAGAATGATTTTATATGTATATAGCCGAATGCGCATCTAACTAGGAAAGACACAAGTGATTATCTTTGCAGTCACAAGCGTTGAGAAAGCAGAATATTGACTAGGATTTAGCAGGTACTTTACTGATATTATTATTTTTTTTTTAAATTTTGAATAATGCATAGTAGAGTGTACTGCAGTGTATTGTAGCGTGCATATTATAGTACTGTACTGCTATTCAAAGGTGAATTCACTTTCTCGACAATTAAAACATTAATGTCAGCCAAGTAGCCGTTTCTAAATTGCAGCCAAGCTCTGCTTCCTCAGAGAGGAAGCAGAGCTTGGCTGCAATTTAGAAATGATCACTTATTTTTTTTAAAAAAAATAAGTAAAACAGTGAACAAATAACTTGTCGAAATTTGTTTCTGCGTTGCAATATGTAGAGATATCTGCTAAGGATAAGGAGAAAACTACTCTTTTCATAAACTTATTATTTTGAAAGGGTTCTACTTTATTACTAATGAGAATTAACAGGCATAATTTTTGACAAGCTGGGCTGTGTGTTGAATTGAAAACACCGGCGACTCTTTGACTAAAAGCAGCCATTCATTCATTCATTCATCGCAGAACTCGACTACAGAGTACTCTACTGTAATGCTATGATACATTACCTGCCAAAGTTTTTAATAAGTGGCTGTGTATCCCTGTGGGAATAGCATTTGCTATTCCCACATAGATAAAAACAGCTAGATCCCCAGAAAAGAAAGATAATAAGTTCGACGACTAGAGGAACTTTTTCTAAAGCTTTTTTTTCAGCCGTTTCTGCGTTTAGTCGATTTTTGACACAGGAAAGGAAGATTTATTTTTATCATATAAATCTTCTCTTTACCTTGCAACTGAAGAAAATCTACTACAGAATTCATTATTTCAAATAACAATTATAGTGTCAGATAACACCACGATATGGCAGCATTTGAGGACCGCACACTCTTCCGGATAAGCCTATGAAAATCAATGATAACATTACATAAAAACCTTTAGTGGTATATTAAGTCACCTTCTTATGATGCGCTTATTCTCTTGAGATTTTTTTCTTGCGACGTTACTTTACGTTTTAATATAATATAATTTGATCGTAACAAACTTCATTATGTAATTATCCATTAACTAAAATGGAAAAAAAACGGTTCTTTATACTCTTATATACTGTAAATGGATTGTAGTTTTATATCTTACTGATGTAATAAACTGGTGATAAGTACCACCCCTTCCCACCAAAAACATACTCATACTTAATGATTTGTTGAAGAGTAGTTCCCAGCAAGTTTTTCATATGCTTGAATTCGCGTCTTAGCATTCAAACTGGAAGAGTTTTATTTGTTTATTTTATTTTAATGACAATTTCAATCACTAACGGTTCTAAACCTATTATGTATCAATAACGCGAGTCAGTTAATAGTTAGGTAATCTACAGGAAAACACAGAACTTTTTCGTCTCTTCGGGCCTTCAATTAAGCAGGGTGGTATCACATGAGCGATGAAATTCATCTACCACATAAAAGCTGCATTCATGTGTTATACGAGGAATCTCTATCTTTGAATCGTCCAAATAAAAGTATACACAGATCGAAATAAAACTTAAAAACGTGTCTTAAATTACTTAAATTTAGGGGATATTAAATCCCACATAGTTTTATGAAATAAAACTATGTGGGATTTAATGTATATAAGACTTCCAAGATATTTAAAAGAGGATACCTGTTGTATTAGGTCATTATTTATTTACAGGTTTATTTTCATTGGATTTGCTTTACTTGTAATTAATAGTTTTGTTTTCTTATAATTAATTTTTAGGCTGTACTGTGTGAAGATTTCTTCCATCTTTGTTAGGGTGGCTTTCAGTTTGTTTTCGTTATCAGCTATAACTCCTAATCATCCGCAAACCGTAGCCAGTTAATATCAATTCCATTTATCTTAATTCCTGTTTCTATTAGTTCTTTAAGTTTATTTATTGCATCTTCAATGTACAGATTAAACAATATGGGTGAAAGAGAGCACTCCTGTCTTACACCTCTACGTATTTTTGCTATTGCGGTTTTTGTTGTATTGCTGGCTGCTTCTATTAGGACTTCTTGATGCTTATAAAGATTAAATATGAGTCTTCTATCTCTCCAATCTACCTTTATTGTTTTTAGGAGGTGAAACATTTGATTCCAGTCAATACTATCGAAGGCTTTCCTCAAGTCAAGAAAGACTATCAGAGTATTTTGATTCTTTTCCAATATTCTTTCAATAACTGTTCTTAGAGCTAGGATTGCTTCTCTTGTCCCCTGCTGTTTCCTGAATCCAAAATGGTCATTGCCAACATATTCTTCAACCTTCTTTGTTAGTCTTTTTTGTATAATTTTGAGTAGTATTTTCGAAGCATGCGACATTAAGCTTACTGTTCGATAATTTTCAGACTTGTTTGCATTATTTACTTTAGGAATGGGTATGATAGAGCATTGTGTAAAATCTTGGGGATGATCCCCGTTTCATAAATATCCTTTATGATCTTGAAAAGGTATGACTTACTTATGTTTCCTGAGTATTTTATTAATTCTGAAGGGATGTTTTCAGTGCCTGGTGCCTTGTTGGTTGTCAATTCATTCAGTGCCCATTCAATTCATCTTTTAATATAGTTGGACCAATTTCTTCCACATGAAGTCTTATTTCATCTTCTATAGCCTTGGAATCTAGTTCTTTTTCACTATATAGATCTTCTAAATACTCCTTCCATCTTTCCGAAATTTCTTCCTTATCTATAAGTATGTTTTCCTGTTTATTTTTGAAAATTATACTTCTTGTCTTGTTTTGCTGGCTTATTCCTTTTATAAAGTTATAAGCTTTATCGCTTCTTCCAGTCTTTGTTAGATCTTCTATTTCTTTACATTTCTCTGCATACCATTGTTATTTTGCTTCTTTACACTTTCTATTTATCATATTTTTATATATTTGTATTTGCTTTCTTCCTTTAGGGAGGTTTTGTATTTTCTTCTTTCATTTATTAGATCTAGAATGTCCCTGGGTGATCTATGGCTTTTTTATTTGCTTGTTCCTTAATCCTATGCAGTCGCTGGCAGCCTTGATGATTGTATCTTTTAAATGAATCCATTTTTCCTCTATGTGTTTCTTTTTCTTCTCTCCCGTTTGAATGCTTTCATCAGTTTTCTGTTTATAGTTTCTATGGTTTCCTCTTTTTTCAGGTTACTTATGTTCCATTTGGGCCTTTTCCTTGGTTGTGACAGCTTTTTAAATTTCAAATTACATTTCAATAAAACCAAGTTGTGGTCACTGTCAACATCAACTCCCAGGTAACTTTTGCATGATTTTACTTGATTTTTAAATCTATTTCTTGTCATAATATAATCTATTTGGTACGTTCCTATATCCCCTAGCATTTTCCAAGTATAACTTCTTCTTTTTGGTACCTCATAGCAGGTATGAGTAATGATCAGATTGAATTGGTGGCAGAACTCCAAAAGTCTATCTCCTCTTTCATTTCGGCATCCAAGTCCATATTTTCGCACCTCTCTACCATCTTTGCCTTCACCAATGACTGCATTCCAATCCCCCATGACAATAAGATTATCTTCCTTCTTAGCCAGTTTGATCAGATTCCCAATATCTATATATGCTCTCTCACCTTCATCATCACTGTGGTCGCTAGTAGGCATGCAAGCTTGTATTATTATAATATTTGTTGGTTTTTGCTTCTAGTTTTATCATTATCAATCCGCTATTATATTTTACTGAGTTGATTACGCTTCTTCCCCATTCCTTATTGAGAACAACCGCGACTTCATTTTTTTCCGTCTTATCACCTCAATAAATGATTCTCTAATCACCATTCCAAAAGTCTCCAGTACCATTTCATCTCATTTCACTAATTCCCAATATGGCTATTTTTAATCTATTCATTTCTCTCTTCAAATTTCCCAATTTGTAGGAGGGTTCTCGCATTCCACGTCCCAATGAATTTACAAGGATTTCGCTGGTTTACGACCTAGGAAGCCTTGTTTCTTCCCCTGCCGTGCACAAGTATTGAGCCATTGTGCGCTTTACTATATTTTAGTCCATTCATACTGCTATCTTACTAGGGAAAAATAGAACAAGGTGGTCGCCTTGTTCTATCCCCTTGCCTTCCTTGTCCAGCAATAGCCTTCTAAAGAGGCTCAGTCTGCTAGATGTTTCTCATTCTTCATGATTATCCACCTACCTCAGTATCCTTTACACTGTTGTCACTTATGGTGATCTTCCACTGATCAGGATGAAAGTTGTTGCCCCACCTTCCAGCGGGCTGTAACTTATTGAATGGCGGTTATATCTCGCAATGTCGCATCCCCGTCAGTGGAAATGTGTGGCTTTTTATAGAGATAACCATGCCGCTGTCTATCTCACCACTTCCTGTTGGTAGATGCCGTCCCATTGTCCACGACTGCTTATTTACAGGTTTCTCTGTTATATATAGCGAATTCAAATGATTTTCAAACCATATCTGTTTGATTTTACTGTGAATTTTACCTTTTCGTATATAAAGATGCACTGAATCTTCTGATGTTCATTGAAATTTGTAGGCGAATGCAGAGGAAACTACGCTAACCGCCAAGTGATGTAAAACTAACAGGGTGCATATTTCTCGATCCCAAATCTGCATACTTTCCCAAACTCGATCATAAACCAAGCAATACTGAAAAATATTCTGAGTATTAAAATATTTTCAATACTGAAAAATATTTTAAGTTTCATATGTTTTGATCATGGTTATACAGTTTTCACCAACGAAATAGCAAGAAATAAATAGAGACGTTAACTTCTATAAAATACATCGGTGCTTTAATAGCGTCTAGTAACTTTGATAACTTTTACACAGCTGATTTTGTTCGGGTATTTAATTTGAAATGGGTCCATTTGAAAAATCACTTTACTAACCAACCTTACGTCGAAAGTAGACGGAAGAGAAGAGCACATCAGAGAGAGAGAGAGAGATGAAGGAACAGCTGTAAATAGGAAAACCATATCGAACCCAGATGTGCAAAGATGCTGCTAAAGTCATTTAGACATAAGGAACAGCGGCATAAGAATGAGCTTAAGTTGCAGTAATCGTAAATTTATTTTGAAAATACCGTGTTATGAGTGGTCTTACCCAGTTCGGATAAGATGTTGATTACAGAGAAATTTGTGATAATTCTAATGAACGGTACGTCTGTAATAACTATCAAATTAGATTTCTTAATAATACATTCTAATCCGACAGATAAGATATACAATGAGCTTATTTATTATTGTTATTGTTATTTTGTACTATTAAAACTTTTCTGAATCACTTTCTAACTATTGGTCCAGTTTCCTTCTTACCGATTTGAGCAAACAGCAATTTCTTACCGGTGTAATGTGTAAATAAGCATTAGAATAATAGAAGGTGAGTGCAGTGGAAGGAAGTCCGGCAACAGTAAATCTATAAACTTTCTTGGATTGCACATACATGTAAGATGCATTTTCTCTGGCAGTTTGCGTTGTGGCTAGAACTCTTTATGCGACTGTATTGGTCAGCTTTTTTCTCTCCTTGTCTTTATAAATATGAAAAATAAGATTAGGCTAAGAAGGAAAACTTTGGTGACTAATGTTACTGTCACGAGATCTTTCGCTCAACTTTGCGAGGCTACGCAATGCAACCATGTGCGAACTTTGGCGCGGGCTTCGAGTGACGCCTCTAAAACAGCTCTTGAAAGCTGGCCTTTGAAACTCAAGAATTCGCACAGGCTATTAAGGAATTGATGGCTGTTGATTTCTTGTGCTGCAAGGGCGAACATGTCCAGGAGTGATGTCAGCGCAAAGAGAAAGAGAGAGAGAGAGAGAGAGAGAGAGAGAGAGAGAGGTGATGGATGGAGGGGACGCTCCAGTGAATCTTCTCCAACGTCTCAAAGAAGAAATGTGTAATCCGATGAGTTATAAGAGGAGAAGGAGTTGTATTTTTCAACTGATATAAGGTGGCCACACTTATTTCCACTATATTTTTTGTCATTGCAAATAAAGTTTAAAAAAAAAAGAAAGAAAGAAAAAGAAAAGCCCGATAAAAATCTTGAAAACAAATATCTCTAAAAGAATTTCCTGTGAAATGCACGATGAAAGTCTGAAAAGTACTAAAAGTCGGATATCCAATAGCATATGTGATGAAAAGCCTCACAAAAATTCTGCGAAATGTATAATGAATAGTCTCGGACACGATGCGTGATTAAAGATTCTATTATTAGGTTTCCCTTCACACTGAAATGTTAAACACCAGAGACTAGGTCAATGTCACGAGAACCTCCGCTATTAAATGCAACGTTTTATCTTTCGGTATTTCTCTGTTTACTTTCCTTCGTTATAATCCTCGCCTGTGCTCAAGACCCGAGTCTATAAACAAAGCGCGATGTGCGTAATACCAAATGGTGTCTGACGTGCAGCCAATTCGAAGTTGCAAATTATGTACTCTTTTCATGGCTAAGCCTGGGCAGTAATTAAAACGGGATGAGTCAAAGTGGGGTTATCTGCGGGAAAACAGCTGTAATTAGTCCTCTTCCCCCTTGACAATGTCTTTCTCAGAACTTTCTTACTGCTGTAAATTAATTACTTATTTCATTAAAGAATTCTCTTGAAGAGGTGTCGGAGACCTTTACTTCTCCAAATTATCCTCGTTACACTGGGAGACCCAAATTAAGGGAGCGATTGAAGTCTTTAATTAGTTTCATCACAAAGCTCAATTGCCACATAACAGAGGAGAAAGAGCGAGAACAACTGCAGTTTCTACCACGTGCACCGCGAATAACCGGTCCTTAATGCATTTTTCCACTTCGTCGTCAATATGGTTTCGGATTGACGGTAAACTGACTACAGGAAGATCGGATTATCTCACATTCTGCCACCGATTAACATCGCAGTATGTAACAAAGAATTTGAAATGATTGAATAATTGTTATTTTGTGTGAATCATTCAGGAAGTCTACAAGCGAGACATAAAGGAGAGTAATATTAGTGTGTGAGCAACAGTTCTTAACTGAAAGAAAAAAAAAGGGGGAAGGTTAAAGATATGCTTCTTGCATTGACAGCGCGCAAAATGGTTATTCAACATCCTACAAGAACTAATGAAGTTATTGAAAGGAAAAGAAATATATTTCATTCGTGCCATTAATTACACAACCAATACCCAGCATGTGAAATTCAGCCCATTGTCCTCATCTTGAAATGAGGACAACGGATCAAATCACAGTGGGTAACCAGTGACAGAGTTTTAGGGATCATAAAATGGCGTTACCCAACACAGTCTTTGTCTCATTCTCCAAATTTTCTGAATGAATTTACACTCCTTCCGAAATCGAAGCCATGGGGTACAAAGGATAAACTTGATTCCAATTAAGAAAGAAAGTGATGCAAGCTTTGAAGGCAATTGCAAAATATTTTCACAAAAAGTTTTGAATCATTATTGCAGGTCCAAAGTCTTGTGTAATAACCGTATAAGCGAGGTTAGAATTACGGCTTAATTATATGGGTTCCCTGGTAACTGTTTTGAAACGGAGAGAAAGTTAGAATGTCAAACTCGTACTTTTTTTTTTTGAAGGGGGAGAGTGATTCATTGCCGTGTATGGGATAAGCCAATTCCTTTTGAAAGGAAAAATTTCTTGCTGTGTGTGTGTGGGGGGGGGGGGGCAAGTAACAATATTCGAGCCTATTTTTCCCACTCAGATGGTATGTATCCTTCTTCCCGTTTTGCTGTAAACGTTCATCCTCTCTCTCTACAGAAATTAGAATGTGCTTTGAATGCCTTGAGGTATGAATTCTACTAGAGCTTAAAAGGAAACATAGCGAAAATAAAACGAGGCATTATCAACATTAACAATTTCGATTTAATAACCGCTTACTTTTTTCACTTGCTGACTTCCCATTCACAAAATATCAGTAACATTCTCAAATTTCATAGAAAGAGCAAACAACAGTAAGCAAAAACAGAGAAAAGTATTATGCAATCCGTGCGCCATACGGTTTATCTTTTTCAACGCAACGCCTGCTGCGTAGTTAATCGGGTATGAAAGGCCACACGTAGAGATGAGCTGCGTCCTTATGAGACACACCATTCAACTGTTGATGAAATTTTAGGCGGACTAAGCCCGTTTCTCTGCTACAAGTACCATAACATGCGCGCTGCTTTCCTTAGAAAGTTTTTCTTGTTCTGTTGGTCTGCATGGCAATTTGTTCTTCCTTTCGACAAATTCAGACTTTAAAATTTCGATAAGATTTTTTGGTCCTTTATACATGAATATATGGGAGAATTAATACCATTTATAAGAGTTAAGAATTTTGTTTCATCCGATTATAGCATCATGTATTTAGAAGTTAACTCTGTTAATAGTGCACTTAGTAGTAACCTATTTTTTTAAAAAAAGAGTAATTAATAGTACAAAAGAGTAAAAACGTTTGGCAGTTTGCTTAATAAGTCAGTTCTTAAATAGGCCCTTTTTATAGAATATGTTGTTGAATCATCTGATAATTCATTTGTGTTTTTTAGCAAGGTATTTGTGGAAATGTCTTTTTTTTTCTATTATATGGCCACGCAATTCAATAACGGTTTTATTTCATGTAGTAATCTATTTAGTTGAGCTTCGTTGAGAGAGTCTGTCTACCGCATAATCATTATTCCGTTTTTTTTTATTATTAGATTTTGATTTAAATTCAGATGCAACACAATGAATTCTATTAACATCTGAAGAGCATTTAGTAAGATTTGAAATTAGAGTATGATTAAAATTCAAGTATCCCTGTTTTAAGGCCTTGTGGAGCACCATCCAGTGATCCAATGCTGAGAAACTTTGCAGGAATACATCGTGCGTCATGAGGGAAGCAATAGAGAGAGAGAGAGAGTTGTTTCAAATTCACCACAAGGGGGGGGGGCGGTGTATCATGTGCCGAATACAGAATGACTAATTTTTCTGTTGTGTAAGGAGAAAGGCAACACAAGCATAATAACACATCTTTATTCACTTCCATTATGCATTCACGGGCTGCACTATTCAGTGTGCTGCTCTTCCCGGTATGCTACAAACTGCATCCTTTCACTGTGTTCAACGGCAGAATGCAGCTGGTCAGGACTGATGCTGAGTTATGCTGTCTTTTAGCGCTGGGAAGTTATCAGGATGATCCCGATAAACAACAACCCTGCCTTTAAGAAATTTCCAAAGCTAGAAGTTACGGGGGGGGGGGGAGGGGTCAGGTCAGGTGAACGAGGTGGCCATGCAGTGGAATGCATGGATGATCACTTAGGGTTCCGTTAAATGTTCTCCAATTAAATTTTCCTGTATGGATCGACGAATGTGTGAAGCAGCTCATTCCTGCATGAAAATGATTGAATCCATGCTCAGGCGCTGCTGTAGCTGTGGCACGACAAAATCCTGGTCACTCGGCAATAACTGAGCAGGTTACAAGACCCGACTGGCGAATGTCCTCAAAGAAGAATGACAAACGAGGCTGTAAACCTGCACTAGACAGTAACTTTGGATAGCCCGAACACGGCAATAGTGGGTATTCACAGCTCCGTTCAGGTAAAAGTGAACCTCATCTCCTCACAAAACCATTCACGAATGTAGCGTCCAACTCCACTCGAGCAAGAAATGTTAATACGAATATCAGTCGACTTTCAAAGTCCTGCGGGCGCAACTCCTGTGTTAGGGTTATCTTGAATGGGTAGAAATGCAGAATCTTCCGTATAATTTTCCAGAGAGTTGTGTAAGCATAAGCATGTGTGATACAGCAGGTCCGCGCGGTTAGCCTAGTGGCTATGCGCTTCGCAACCATATGCCTGGGGACGGAGTGTCCTAGGTTCGATTCCCGTCGACGATGAGAGGAGCTTAGGGATCTTCCTCAGCCATAGCCAAGTTAGTCGGTCTTGGGCGTGGACAGCAGGATGAAAACTCCCCAGATTTTCATCTGGGGAGTTTTCATCCCTCAAGCAGCAAACCGGTCACGTGAACACACACACGGATTACAGTGAGGAATACTTAAGCCCCAGCGATAGGCCTGATTTGTCAGCTATGCCGGTCCCGAGCCCGGATAAAATTCGGGGAGTTTGAGATGGTGCCGTACTTCCTTAAATAAAGGGCCTCACGGCCGTTGTATCATCATACGCTAACTGACTTGATACAGCACGTGCACTGAAAGAACCAATGCTGTTATTCATGGCCTGCTTCACAACGGCAGTAGCAACTTCATTCACTTGTTGTGAACTGATTGGTTTGCGACTTCTTCCAGGTCTAACTTCCAACGATCCCGTTTCTTCAAAATGATTAATCATTTCTCACAGCAAAAGCATTGCAATTGTTTAGGTAGTACAGTTTAATGAGCAAAGCACGTTGGGGCAAGGCTAGTGCAATCACTGTGGACGGTATTAACAACCAGAATGAAGGGAAAAATCCCTTGTCTCTCTTTTAAATCCTCCTGTCTAGTTGCGTGATATGCAAATTCTATGCATTTGATGTTTACAAGGTCTCTGGTGGGGAATGTTTGAACTTTTTTCTCAGATATAGCATGATACCCAATGCATTCCTGCGAAGTTTCGCAGAATTTGGATTACTGGATGTCATTCCACAAGGCCTTAAAAAGGAATATTTTAATTTTGATTACCTTGTATTTAGGTAACAATATTGAATCTAGATCATCTTTGAGGCATATTACTTTACTGGTATATTATGCACCTGTATGTCGTTCTAATATAGTCCATAGTCCTAATTGGATTAAGACCTGAGGAGAGAGAATGTTGCCATTAAGCTACTCCCAACGAGATGTGTTGCGAAGGACAGGTACATTATCTCGAAAATATACATCATCTTCAGAGTGGAAACGTAACATTGCAAAGTATAATATACTGAACGTAATCTGAAGTTTTTCTTCAATATATATCAACTGAAAACATCATTTTTCAATGTTTTCCTATTCATAGTAAATTCATACGGATTTATCTTGGTCTAACTGAAGATGGCTGTTGGCTGAATATCAGCTACCTACCGACTTCCAAAAATAGGGTTAAAAAAGTCTTTCGTTTTTTTGGGGGGGGAGGGGGAGGGGGAAAATATACGTGCATTATAGTATATATTAAAAATTGATTTGCTTTATTTAGATGAAGCACATGATTTATAAATGGTTTAATTCACTGGCTTCCTGCATTTTAATTTCAAAAGGAACAAACAAGGTATCTATTAAACAAAAATAATAGTTATAATAATAATTCGTGCAGAGAAACATATTTGAATGAATATTACGAGAACGGTATACCAGAAAAGACGATGGATGATTAGTGATGCAGAGACTATCATCTGGAAACAACCGATGTATTGATGTGTTACATCTGATCCTGTATTGCAATTCCAAGGGTTACGTAATTGCATGTAAGCGAGGTCCAAATTTATGGAATGAAATTGTTTTTTGTTTTTATAATGTATATATATTATAGCTTAACACTGGCAGGCATGAATGTATTCAGTGCAAATTTAGTGCGCTATTCTTGTCATCTGAGAGTCCTTGGCTTAAGGGTAATATTTATCATACTCATACACAGGTGCACCAGGAGTATTTTAAAATAGAAAGAAAAGAATACCGGAAATGGAGCTGATACGTGGAGAGAAAGGTCACAGATGGGATGATCTCGAGAATCATGGAAAGCAGTTTTTACTTTTACTAATCAAGATAAGAAGTAACATGGTATAGCTCTGAAATGTTTCCTGCTACAGGTACCGTGCGTGCCCCCTTTCCCGCCACAGTTTTTTCTCGAAATTCTTCGCTAAACTAGTTATTTCAGGAGAGAGAGAAATAATTAAAGTATATTTTACGTATAATAGTTGGAAATAAGTTTATCACCTTTGATGTCACTCCTATTTATCAATATTTTTTTAAAGTCCCGATGTTCAGTTATGGAATGAAGTTCATACTACTTTTATATCCCTAAAGTACAAATGTTATTTTATTTTTTTAATATACTGGAATACGATTTGAGTCAGTTATTATCTTAGTTGGGCTAATGGACAGCATAAAAGTTATTCAAAGCTTTCATTAAAAAAGAATAAAAATATAAAAACTGATTTATTGGACGTCTCATCTGCTGATATTTTCAATAATCAATTTCGAATACTTTTTTATTTACTTATAGTTACAGGTTTCCGTCTAGGACGCGAAGAGAACCTTTATCGGAGCTTTTCATCGGAAGGTGAGTTAGCCGGTATAATACATAGGTGGAGAGTTCTAACTTCTCGGTCTTTCATTCGCAAAACGGTCAAACCGTCCATAATACATGAAGTATACAGACATAGGACACCACGGGAATAGGAATTAACTCCCCTATTCTATCGAATCTGGCTCTTAAGTACATGTAAGCGTAAAATAGGAAAGAAAGTTCACAGATTATGGGAAAAAAAACAGAAATTAACCATAACAATAATATTAAAATTAATATGATTCGTGAGCTGATGTTTTTGCGAACCTAGGTTTCATTTATAGTCGAACTTTGTTGTAACGAGCACGGCTATAATGAGCAAAAAGGTACAGTGATTTTAATTTACCCATATTCCCATACAATTGCTCACTTTTATCACGAACGTACTATACAGATATAGCGTACAAATTTTGGTAGCTATGCAAATATTCTTAATAGTTCTTGGAATAGACAAAAATGAAAGGAGTGATTTAGCTTTTATGACCACCTGCATCGGATTATGGGGAGGTTTATAACCTAATCTTGTCCTTGAGGACCAGCCCGTCATACCTACCTGTGTCTAGTCTCCAACCCTCTTCCCTCACTTTACCGAAACACTGCCACGTTTGTAAAATCAGTTAAAAACAACCCTTCCGTAAGAAGCATGTCTACTAAAAGAAAGTGCTGAAGTGAGTAAAAAGTTTTCTTTGTCCTCTCCGACAGTATCCACATTGTGAAAAAATAAAGATGTCTACATATCTGCACTGGAAAACAGCATTAAAAAAAAAAAAAAAAAACATGATAAGCAATTTGGACAGACGATTTTATGTAAACATCGATTTGCTGGATCGATTTAAAAACCGACATGACGATGTCGGCTTTTAAAAAGTCTCTTTTCAGGAATTATAGTTGTTTTAATTACGGCACTGTTTGATATTAAGTGTGTGGTTTTAAAATTATGGACAAATAAATTGCGTTTTAATATTAAGCGTACTGTATTTTATACAAGCATATTCATACAAATAAAATCTAGGTATTATTATTATTATTATTATTATTATTATTATTATTACGTTACACCTCCAGGGAGTCCAAGGACTCATCGTGGGAGGACACACTACTCTACTTTGCTAATACATCTCATCCTCTCCACTACTAAGGCTCTAAATAGAAGGTACGCCAACTGGCCGTCATATTGTCCCCAGAGTCGCATGCGTTTGAACTCTTGATTCTTTCTTTTTTCTTTAAAAGTCTATTTCTTAGCGTAGAGGTAGTTTTATAGCGTACGTTATAAAATAACGGTTTGAAAAAAACCGTGGAATGAATGCTTATGAACGTTATAAAATGAACTTTTAAAGAAAAAAGAAAGGGCTCAAACGCATGCGACTCTGGGGACAATATGGCGGCCAGTTGGCGTACCTTCTATTTACAGCCTTATCCACTACTATTTAATTCTCCAACTACGACACTGCTTCCATCAACGCCATCTATCGCCCATCATCACCAACAACAGTATTTTTTGTCTGTAAATTGCGTGTGTTCTGAAGGCGGATTTATCTGTACGAGGGATGAAAAACCCGAGTTGGCGGGAGAGCGTTCTACAACCGTATGAGATCGGCTAACTTATCTTTAACTTAAAAAAGTCCATATAAGGATTCCCCTTGTCACTACGAGAATCGAACCCAGGTCTTTTCCAATCGAAGAGCGCAATGTTCCGCTATTCTTCCAATTGTGCTACGACGGCTTATTGGTATGTAATTATACGAGTGTATATATAATTTTCTCTCTAATACTTTTTTTTTTTTGATCTAGTTTTTATCGAGTTATTGAGAATTAAAAAGATAGGAGGGTAGATTAATTCATCACTAATAGAGTAAAAACGGTCACAACGAGGATATTTTGTCGGCCCTGTGATGCTCGTTGTAACCAAGTTCGAATGCGCTTATGCGGATGGCACATGCGGGCAGTGGATAGCTTTCTGCTTTCCATCTAACGGACTCTGTTCCATCTGTTCAAATTATTCGATTCGAATCCCACTGTAAACACAGATATTAATGAATGAAATATTTTATGATCTATGGAGTCATATAAAGTTACTGGAGGGATGGCAAAGCAGCAAGGACAGATTTCTAGTATTAATGCTACTTTTGTGATGCTTAGCTTTTAGAAGAAACGCAACAAGTATTGGCAACATAAACGTAAAGGACAAGCCCAGTCAAATCATTCGTATTATCATACTTGCGTTAGCATTTTATAGTATTTTAGTCTCTCTCTCTCTCTGTCATTTTGATGACACTGCTTTCTTTGCCGATTATCCCATTTAGCTCTCACACTTCTGCATTCAGCTATCGTCTAATTCAGTCTGACATTGTTTTTCCTTTGCTACCCTTTCGATAAATTTCAGTCTGCTAATTTATTCTTCTCAGCTCGGAAGCATGAAAAGTATTTTCATGATCTAAAATACGTCTTTCAAGCCTACAGGGGTTTGTCATTAATGACGCGTTAATACCAAAACTTATATCTGACATATATTTTCACGCAGCCGCAAAACTTTAACTCCATACAAATACAATCTAGAAACCTTCGTAGGGACTGCATTATGGGATTACAAAGTCAATTCCGAAAAAAAATAAAATAAAAATAAAAATCCTTATTGATGCGAGTGAACAAAGAATAAGAAGTCTGAAGGATTCAGATTAGACTCACGATCAATGCAAGTTTCTTCAGTAGAAATACACTTTGTTTATGGTCTTTGACATTTTCGGGATGTTCACAAGTGTCTGCATTGGATTTCATTTAATCATCTTGACGTCATAAAATCTGAGGCCTTTTCGTATTTTTGAGAGTAAAAAATAAAATAAAAGCATCGCATAGTAACTACGGTAAAGGTCGCGGTAGCATATTGCTTAAGTTTTGGATCAAAACATTTGAACAGGTTGAGGCTAAAATGCGTTCCATGTTTTCATATGTTCTGCTAAAATTAAGTAGCAGGAAATCCCAACCTCTTCCGTTATTCCATGGAATTTAATTATGCGTCATTGCAACTAAATTCTTCATCGATTTTTCTGTCGGTTTTTCCCCATTGTTTCTAGATGTTGACAGTAGTCCAGAGGGATCACTTTCTACTAAGCTATTCCTTGTTTAAATCGCCGGAACATTTTAAAAACTTCTCAAGCTGTTTTCAATGAATCGTGTTTTCCAAGCCATTTTGCCAGTTTTAATTGCTCTTTATTTTTAAAATCGTTTAGCAGTATTGGCTCACACATGTCTACATAATCAGTAGACTGCAGCTCAAGTGGTCTAATCCTGAACAGACATACTCTCTGCATTGTCATAATAACAACGCACACTCGGTATCGAAATACATATCGAATATGGATACTTAAAGTAAAATAAATAAATAAATAAAACATTCATTGTACTCAGAAACCGAAAGAGAGAAATCACCAAACAGAGTTGCCAAGAGAATGTTAATCTTTTCAGAAATTTTGTATTTTCTTGCCATTAATCGAACTTTTATCTAAGTACGGCGTTTCGCATGTGCATGTCATCTGACATGGATAATTAACACAGAATAATTAGCATTACTCTTTACAGTCGGAGATTAGATACACTTTACATATCGCTAAAGTAAATGCTATGTTCACACAGTAACAAACTGTCGACTTCGTTCAGGATTCTTGTTTAATTTTAATATTCTTGCGCCATTTAAATTGTACATGTTTTCGGTCATAAAATGTTACAAAAAATAAGACCTATTGTTTAATTGACCATATATTTACAACGTACTTCTGTTCGTACAAATTGCCTACTGATTTCGCTAGTAACTGACTAGCTTTCTCAAGGCTTGCACAGTACAAAAAATGGTAAATGCAAAAAGGTTTAAGAATACAAAGAACCGTTAGTACCTGTTAGGTAGCTAAGGTAACACGTTCGCGTGACATATCTACTCAGTATCATGAACACGCGTTACATGCAAACGCGTAATATGATTATTCGCGTACCGTAGTTCTGTTGAACTGAGGGAATTAATTCAATTTTTCCAAGTATCGTTCAGTATGGTCCCCTGATTTCTCTTTAGGTTACTGCCCGTACGTAGTACAACTGTTGCTTCTTTAAATACTCGATGTCTGTAATCCTCGTCTACGTAGGGCATAGAGCTGTTATTCCAGTCTATAGTGTGGTTCGAAGTTGAAAAGTGATGTGCCAATCCGGAGGTGATCGTTCTGTTGTGATTCACATCGCCGACATGTTCTTTCTGTCTTATTCCAGGCTTCTCGAAGTGTGTCCGATGTAGGAAAGACCGCACGTGCAAGGAATATTATACACACTTGAATATTTATAAAATGGAACACTGTCTTTAGGAGATCTTAGAAACTGTCTTAAGCTATTTGTTGGTTTAAATATAACCCTAATGTTATGGGTTTTTTAAACAATCTCGCAATTTTTGTGGAAGTTGAACCTATAAAGGGGATCACTGCTGTTGAAATTTGCTGGGAGACTGTTCTTTGTTGTTGGTTATCTTTGTATAGAAATTTAGAAATTTGTTGATGATGTTTCGAGGATAACCATTTTCTACTTCTAGAGTAAAAAATTACCCTAGAAGTAGAAAATAACGAACAGCTACACTTCTTGGACTTATTAGTAAAGAGACAAGGTAACAGTATCAAACTGTCAATTTACAAAAAACCAACGGACACTGGACGATATCTACATTACTCTTCAAACCATCATAGGTCACAGAAACATAGCATCATCCACATGTTGAGAAATCGAGCTAGAAAATTTATCTCTGACGAGGAAGAAGTTCAAGCAGAACTGTCTCAAATAGCTACAACACTATCACAAAATGGTTATCCTCGAAACATCATCAACAAATTTCTATACAAAGATAACCAACAACAAAGAACAGTCTCCCAGCAAATTTCAACAGCAGTCATCCCCTTTATAGGTTCAACTTCCATAAAAATTGCGAGATTGTTAAATACCCATAACATCAGGGTTGTATTTAAACCAACAAATAGCTTAAGACAGTTTCTAAGATCTCCTAAAGACAGTGTTTCATTTTATAAATATTCAAGTGTGTATAATATTCCTTGCACGTGCAGTCTTTTCTACATCGGACAGACTTCGAAAAGCCTGTAAATAAGACAGAAAGAACATGTCGGCGATGTTAATCACAACAGAACGATCACCTCCGGATTGGCACATCACTTTTCAACTTCGAACCACACTATAGACTGGAATAACAGCTCCATGCCCTACGTAGACGAGGATTACAGACATCGAGTATTTAAAGAAGCAACAGTTGTACTACGTACGGGCAGTAACCTAAAGAGAAATCAGGGGACCATACTGAACGATACTTGGAAAAATTGAATTAATTCCCTCAGTTCAACAGAACTACGGTACGCGAATAATCATATTACGCGTTTGCATGTAACGCGTGTTCATGATACTGAGTAGATATGTCACGCGAACGTGTTACCTTAGCTACCTAACAGGTACTAACGGTTCTTTGTATTCTTAAACCTTTTTGCATTTACGATTTTTTGTACTGTGCAAGCCTTGAGAAAGCTAGTCAGTTACTAGCGAAACCGGTAGGCAATTTGTACGAACAGAAGTACGTTGTAAATATATGGTCAATTAAACAATACGTCTTATTCTTGCGTCATATTAAAATCGATCATTAGCGTAATTCCCACAAAGCATCCGAAGTGATTATTACTTGTTGTCAAGCAGAAGCCGGAGTCGTACAGAGGGATCTTAACTGTAGACATAATTCACAATCACTTTCTGTACTCCTCTTTTACTCTTCTATTTCCTTCCTTATCTTTCAGTTTCTACCAATCTTTCAAGGTCTAGCAATAAGTACTATTAGGTATTACAGTCAAAGCAACTGAAGTTATGAGCGAATAAAGCGTGTGTGTGTTGTAACACAGATTTCAAGAGCCCGTAGCTCAGTCGGTATAGACGAAGCTCTTTGGTCGGAAATAGCTGGGTTCGATCCCCGAGGCTGAGGTGAGGAACCTTCATCTGGTCTCTTTCCACTAAAGGTAAGTTAGCGGGTCTCACATGGAAGTAGAGGGTTTTATCACTCATAAACTCGCATTTTTCGTCCCTTAGAACAGGTAAACCGGCCTGTGAACACACGGATCTACATTCATAAATAAGTGGGTGGTCTGAAAGGTTCTCGGTCTCAACAATAAATGGTAACGCTATCGCAAGGTTTTTTTTTCTAAGTTGGTACATCTGGCATAAGCATCGATGTAAATTTGCAAGTCATTCTATCAAGTAGTTTTGTTTTATAGCTGTCTGAAACAAAAGGGTTGTCTGTATCCCTTGAAATGAATAAAATTGAGCATCGTGCGGTTATAAAATTCTTTGTAAAAGAAGATTTAACGCCAAAAGAAACTCATTCGAAGATCATAAAAGTTTATGGACACTCTTCTCCTTCGTTTTCGACAATTAAGAAATGGGCTGCCGAGTTTAAACGCGGCCGTACCAGCCTTGAAGACGATCTACGCGAAGGACGTCCAAAAAGTGTAACAACCAGAAATCATTGATCAAGTGCACGACAAGGTATTGAATGACCGGCGAGTCAAAGCGCGTGAAATTGCTGAGACTATAGGCATTTCAAAAGAACGTGTAGGATATTTTGCATGAAGAATTGCAAATGATAACGCATTACGCAAAATGAGTGCCGAGCTTGCTCACAGCAAATCAAAAACGCATTCGCATGAAAATCTCTGAACAGTGCTTGGAGCGTTTTAACAAGAATAAAACTGATTTTGTGCGTCGATTTATTACTATGGATGAGATAAGCGGTTGATTTACCATTACACACCAGAATCTATTTGTTCAGTGCCAAAGAAGACAAAGTCGGTTCCATCAGCAGGAAAGGTCATGGCATCGGTGTTTTGGGATGCTCATTTTGTTTATTAATTATATTGAAAAGGGTAAAACAATAACCGGGAAATATTATTCCGATCTTTTATCCATACTAGACGAAAAAATTTGTGAGAAAAGACCTGGTTTGAAGAAGAAATAAATCATCTTTCATCAGGATAATACACCTGCCCACAAAGGTGTTTTGGTAATGAAAAAATTAAGGGATCCGCACTATGAATTGTTGGAACATCCACCCTATTCCCCAGATTTGGCTCCCTCTGACTTCTATCTCTTCCCATAACTAAAACTCTTCTACTGGTCAGCGTTTTTCTTCGAATCAAGAGGTGATTGCAGCTGTAGAGGGGTATTTTGCAGATCTTACTGAGAACCACTACAGGGACGGGATAATGGCGCTGGAGCATCGCTGGAATAAATCTATTAGCCTTACGGGAGATTATGTTGAAAAAAAAAAATAATTTTGAAATTATAAATTCGTTTTTTCATTGTTAGGCAGAGAACTTCTCAGACCATCCATGTATATATTTAATCCCTCATGTACCGTCGACAGAGTGTAGAATAGAGGCAGCCTGCCTAACGGCGCCGCTTAATAAGGGCGCTCGTTCAGCCATATTGAGGTTGGCGCCGTATTACGGCAATAAGATACTTTACAAATATACGGCGTTTAGTATAGTTGATGTGCTTATTATATTTTAATAATAATAAAAAAAAATTATAGTCATACATTCTAAAACTAAACATTTTAGAACCCACTTATTAGATCAGTGTTTCTCGAAGTGTGGTACGCGTACCCGCGGGGGTACGTGAAAGGTTTTCAGGCGGTACGTGGCAATTTTCGGCTATGCATCATTAATGCATGGAATCATTATTAAGAAAAAATAATTAATTTAAACGTTAATTAATTTAAACTCCTACTCAAATTGCACGGTATTATCGTCCCGACGTGAACGTCTGGGCGATAGTAACTCGCAATTTAAAGCAACTAGTAGAAATTAAAACAATTCCTGTTAGCGTAGCAAGTGCAGAAAAAAGTTCTTCCAAGCTTAAACTGATTAAAAATTATTTGCGAACAGCAAAGACCCAAGAAAGATTGGTTGGTCTAGCAACTATATCGATAGAGGCGAACATAGTTTATAATTTAAATTTAGGAGAGCTTAAAAACAGTTTTATTGTGCGATATTCCCGTAGAGCAAACATTGAATTAATATTATTATGTAATCGTTTTGCATTAATGTTTCTCTTGTAATAAAAATCGAAATAGCAATTGGAGATTTTCTTATATTTTTGTCTTCTGGGGCGAAATCCATCAGGGGCGAAATTTAACTCTTTGCCTCAGGGCACGATCTCATCTGGCGACGGTCTTGAATTCCTCGTTAGGAGGGTTCAACCAGTCCTAAGGGACGGTTGAGGAAAGGGGGGGGGAACCCCATACGAATAAACAAATAAATGCATGCTTTAAATGTTATATAGGATTAAACAGTCGTACCAACTCCGTCTGAGATTAAGTATCTCATGTTTAGCTGGAGAGATCTTATAAAGGCTCTTTTCGTGATGTGATGACGGAAATCGAACCACAGTCTTTTCAACAAAAGGCTGCGTCACTGAAGAACTCATGAAACGAGTGAAAATCCTACCGAATACAAGAATTCTTTTGATAGCCTCAGCACCTCAATAATGGTTCAGTTTTTATTTTATTGAGACAAGTTTCATATAAAAGTGACAAATATTGACACAATAAAAAAACATCCAATTTCAGTGAAAACCAGGAGAAATGAGAAACGAGTGAAATGTTTGATGGTTAAAAAAAAAAAACTGATATGTGAGTTTTTCTTTTCTTTCCTTTTTTTTTTTCTGTACAGAATTAAAATGATGTTGGCTGACCACTTTTACTGTTATGAAAGATGAGTTCCATAATTTCGATGGTTGTTTCGAAATCTCGAAAATCGCTGACATTCATGTGGAACTAAGCGCCATCTGATTTTAATGCGCACAGACTGCCTTTAACTAACAGTAGAATAAAAGCAATCAAAAATACAGAAAAATAGATGCAACAACGTAATTAGAAATCCTGTTTACACGAAGCTCGTTTTCTCTTTTCTCATAAACCTCCTTCTTTAAGTTTAGCCTCACAGGTCGCGCAACAGCAGCATTCGTACTGTTTTGGATAACTAAATAGGCTGGCAATTTCCTGTCCTAGAGGCAGTGTCACGTGACCGAACTTTTGCATGTAAAGGTTTCCCATCCCTCTACCCATGATTCCTAATTTCCTGTTCGCTCAACTACAGCAATTTGAAGCTAATTGTTAACATTTCTTTGAGATCCTTTTTAGTAGCGCGTGAGGCTTCTGTGTCGTCTCTGCTTTGCAGCCCAACAGTGCTGTTTACCGACTTGTATTTCCTAAGAAAGATCCCCACATTTATAATTATAGCTACCACCTTTAGACGGTCCATAAATTTCGCAGAGGGTGCCAAGATAACGGTCATAATTTTGTAGCGAAGGGGAAGGGGGAAGAGCTGCGCTCTAAACTTTTATTACAAGTTCGTGCCGACTTCGTCAAATTTTGAGTAGAAAAAACATCGGGATTGGAATCTGAAAAGTTTATAGAGCGATAAAATGAACGCATTACTACTAAGGCCGCAAGCCATATATCGAAAGCCGTCATGGTGATATTAAAATTCCCTTGAACACGAAGATTTTTTGATAATGGGGTGGTTTACGGTTTACGTAGCAGGAACTCGACTAGAGATTCTATCATTTTTTTTTTAAATCTATTAAGATTCACTCAGAAGATAATTCATAAAAATTACTTATTAAAGTCATGATATTAACAAAAAAGTAATAATACAAAAATATGCTGTAGGATCACTTTGTCTATCTATCAGTTGTCCGTTTGCATATTAATAGAATCTCTCTTTCTCTCTGTATGAATTTGATCATTTTTATTTCAGATCCTTATTAATTTTTTCCAACTGGTTCAATTTTCATTTAGGTCAAACAGCTTTTAGCACCGATGGCATTTCTTTCAACAAGGGCTATTTATATTTAATCTGTATATATATATATATATATATATATCATCATCATCAAATTCCTGCCATGTACCCTCAAGGGGTGTACAGGATATGACGGTACTACATGAAAAAATTACATCATTACTAACTTCCTATCTACAATTTTCCTCCAAATCAGTCTGTTACTTGTCAAGACTCCAACATTATCAGATCTTATATTTCTATCGTCTAAGGCACTTTGTACCGTATCAATCCACCTATATCTTGGTCTTCCTCTGGGTCGTTTTCCTGCCAACCTGGCAGAGAACACTTGTTTTGCTAATCTTTCCTCTCCCATTCTATTTAAGTGACCATACCACCTGAGATTAGCTCTGCTAACACATTCCTGGATGCTGACAATGCCAAGTTCTTTCCTAATATCCTCATTTTTAATATGATATTGCCATTGATGCCATCTGTTCACGCCTCTAATCTTTCTCAGGACTCTCATATCTGCGGTCTCTAGTTTTTGGTCAAGTGTTTTACTTCTGATCCAGCTCTCAGATCCATAAGTTAAAACTGGTTTGAACACCGTCTTGTATACAGCGTTCAAACCAGTTTTAACTTATGGATCTGAGAGCTGGGTCAGAAGTAATATATATATATATATATATATATATATATATATATATATATATATATATATATATATTACTTATGACGACGGCCCTGCACTGACTGATGTATATTACTATTTCAATCTGCACGCCACCACAAAGTTTTAGATTTTCAACAATGGTAATTACTGCAAGTTTTTCACTACGTTTTTGAGAGGTCTGGTGAAATGGTAATACTTTAAAAGCTGCGTGCATCCTGAGCATCTGTCTCTATTTCCAGAAAACACAAATTGTGTAATAGTCTTAGAGTACACTTTGTAATAGTCTTAGAGTACACTTTGAAGTACTTTAGCTTGATATGGCTAGAGTTTGAAGTACTTTCACTTAAGTGGCTAAAACTGAAGTATATCTATGCTTACTAGCAAAATATTATGAGATGTTTTCCTCGTAAGTTAAAAAAAAAAAAAAAAGAAGTGCAGTGGAATGCAACCCAGACTTGACTGTTGCTCTCATATGTTATACAGCATGGCAAAAGATAATAATGGAAACAAGTTATATTTAAACTCAAAAATAAGTGAATGTACTTTTTTTTTTGTACTGAAAGAATTACTAGTGTCACTCTTTGCTTCACTTACTTGTAAATGAGTGCACTAATAACAACCAAAAAGACGAAAAGAGAAATAAAACCATAATGATGAAAGGAATGGAAAGGTATAAATGCCTCCCACGGAATTATTCATAGGATAAATATTCTTTTATACTATCTGTTGCATAGACTCGTAAACATAATAACGATGCAACAATGAAATATCTGCAAGCTTAATGTCATATCTTGTAGCACAAAAAATGACAAATGGGCAATTGTTTCTTTTCATCGTGAAGAATTCATTGCGCACGAGTACACAAAACCTATGGCTGTCATGAAAGGCTAAAAGCGAACAATGAAGAGCTTGGCACAAGAAGCTCGTTAAGCGTCATATTGTTCGTACACTTCAGGGGAGAAAGATGGGTTGGGGGGGGAAGTGAAGTGAAGTGCGCCAATGAGTGTACAAGACAGAAGCTAATAAAGAGAGATGTAAGAGGACGTTTATTACACCTATTGTACATGACTGGAGAACGGTGCCGAGAGAATCCAGAAAAACAAAATCAAAGTTAGAATAATTCTCCGTGAATGAATTCAGATGATGTCATCAAACTTCCTGGATACACCGGGAAATACATTATCTTATATAATTCTTGTCAGTTTGGAAATGAGCCAACCAAGGGATGCATTTTCTTAAGAGTCGTTAAGAGTTTGCAGTCGAGACTTGTTGCTAGTCTTTTATTTAGGAAGCCATTTTCTACCTATTAAGTTAAATGTGATATTTCGTCCAGGGAATTAATTATCTTTTGCCAGCTTTCATTAGTGTTTCAAGCCGAGCTTTTATTACGAGAGAATAACTGACTTCACCGAGATCTTTTCAAATGCTCCGAGAAACTTTTCTCAATCCTACAAAACTCCTTAGATGCTGTCTGCGTATTCCGAGTTCTAGCGCGCGACGCACAATGGACTCCACTCCTACCTTCCAAGAAGCGATAATTGCCCAAGCGATAAAAGAAAGGCAAAGAATACTTCATTTTTTCCTTAGTGCGCCCTACAAAATAAAAAAAGAGGCCTAAAAGCGGAAGTGAGGCCATCAGCGATTGAAATTTATTACAAAGCCTTCCCATATCTGAATGTACGATGTTACAAAGCCCTTCTTCATAATGGTGTGCCTGATCTTTGCACCAACTCCCTTTTTGTTAATTGGCTCTCGATGTTCTGGTCTTCCTTCAGTTCATACCTAGTTTCTTCTAATTCGTCTTTCGATGATTTCTACTTTTTGCCAAATTTCTGTCAGATGGACAGAAACTACATTATAGAAGTTAAAGGGATATTACACCATATTGTTTCTTAGCCGAATAAGAAACTCAAAGGGTTTCATGCCGAAAATAGAAACTGTATAAAGTTCGGCGATTCCAAGCGTAAGCAAATACCTGAATACTGTAGCAACTGACCCTTTAGGTAGTGCAAGCTGAGGCAACTCATATCAAAGGTGGAGCAAGATCCGATCCCTATTCTTGATATTTACCCATAATGTGAACTTAAAGGTTCAGTTGCTGCAGTATCCAGGTATTTGCTTACGGATGTAATATCCCTTTAACTTAAGTTATGTCGCCGAATTGAAGCCTTTGGCTCTTTATATAATTAGTAACTACATTATAGAATATATCACAAAATAGTTTGACTTATTTAAATCTTTACCCAGTACCACGCAGTATTAAGCACAGTAAGGGGAGGACACGAGTCCTCCGGGAAGCCTGCCTTAATAACGTCACAATCCGTTGTATATTCTAACCCGTTATGAAGAACTTCCTTATTCTGATTTTTATCACCTCTGCTGACCGAAACACAATCTATAAATTGAGTCATTTCCTTTTGAGTTCATGATGTTTTGACAGTCATGACAGTGAAGTAACGGACGTGAACGTTGTAAATTATAATCATCCTTATGCTACTGTCTACCAAGTCTACTAGTGATCTGTCAAATGCCAAACAGAATTAGAATTCTGGGAGAGATACTACGCTTTGTTCTCTGCGCAACTCTATGAGTTAAAGACATTTTCCTACAGAAATAATAGAAAAATAGTCTTCTGTGATTGATACGATATCGAAGGAGACATAGATTGTTATTTTTAGTTGATTCTCATAGGGATTCCATTCATAATTGGAGTTCGTTTCTTACAACCTATCATCTACACTATTTAATTCGAATTCGGATGTTTTCCAATCGAAGGTACATCGTTCCGTCAATCCTCAAACTGCGATATTGAGGCGTATGTTAATAGCTAAGATAGGAAGTCGATCTACTGTTCCAGGCAGAATGCAGCTTAATCAGCAGTTCTGATGTTAGACAGCAGCTACTTCGGTTAAAAATGTTTTATAATATTCGAAATGAAAACTTAACTTGCAGTGCTCTTATGTACAGGACCAGTCAGTAGAATGACCAGGGGGAGGGGGAGTTGGTAAGTCCTGAGTTCGAATTCTAGCTAGAATGATTCGAATGTGTTCTTGGCCATTTCGGCTGAAGTTTATAACCACTAGCCGACCAAGACGTCTATAGACGTCAAGGTCATCATGGATGCGAAGTGCATATTAAAATTGTAATACCATTGATATTACATTGAAATATATGATGGATACGAAGCGTATGAGGATGCGTATTTTATCCATAATGGCCGGTTAGATGGTGAAGCTGGTCTGATAAGCGATGATAGAATTTTTTCTTTTTTTCCTTAAGACGAACTGGTTGGAGAACAAACGCAAGTGACTGACATAAACACTGGCTTCCTGGGATTTTTTTTCGCATCGCTAATTCTGAACTCGAAATACAAAGGTTGGTCGTCTAACACCCACAAGACTAATGATTTCCGTTTACTGAATTTCTCAGACCTTCTAAGTTTTTGGTTTTTGTGCAGTGTTCCTTTTAATAAGAAATTCGTGATAGATGAATAAACTTCCTCCCACCACAAGGCACACTGTATAAAATCATGTGAGATATTTTGTGTGGCTATTGAGCTAAAGATTAAAGCTTCTTTTAACAACTAGTGATTACTGTCTGGAACCTTTTATTAAATTTACAACAAAATTTCCAAGAAGTATTTTTAACTATTTCTGCGATGCCACTGTTGTTTGCTTCTTCTTAAAAACAAGTTAGGAAATGTAAAGCACAACGTAACATTACAGTTGCGATCGGGATATTAAGACATGGCAATTAACCACTGTTACTATACAATCAAAAGGAAAGAAAAAAGTGAGAATACGTTCACTAAGAACAATTAACCTTCCCTTGAGAGAGAGAGAGAGAGAGAGAGAGAGAGATTAAAATCACTATTGCCTAAAAGTTACTCGAACTCTTAGACCACTGATACAATGAAGAATATATTCTTCGCTCATAGAAAATCGAACATCGACATGTTTCCCTCAATGAACTCATACCGAAATCTCACCAAAATCAGTTCATTCATTCTCGAATTATTTCTTACTGACGAATCTGCTAGGTGCTGCTCACTTATAAAATTCACTAAAATTAGAATTTTTTTTCTTCAAAATATGTTGTCAACTTCAGATGATTACTGGGAGAAACCCATTCCTCTTCAGTGCTGATATCATAAGATATCCAGATCAAAATAGGCACTTTTTTTTGTTAGCTTAAGCAACTTGGAATTTGCTATCTTCGTGGCAGATTGCCTAAAAGTATTTTTAGTTGCCAGAATTTTTTATTTAAAGTTAAGAAATTTTCAGGATTCTTAAGGAGACGAGGGTTGCAAAATTCGTACACTGAATCTTGTAAATGAAGGGTCGTAATTTAATCATTTATTCATTAAATGCATAAATGATTAAACGAATTAAATGAGAATACTAACAGAACTGTGTTATTTCTAATAAGCAGTTAAAAGAGAGACCAAGTTTATAACATTGCGAGTTTCACTTTTTGAAGAATTAATTTTCTGTTCTTCAAAAAGAACAGAAGTTCTTTTTCTGTTCTAAAAATTTGTCATTCGTGTCAACGACGAACCCTAAATGCATATTTCAATAAATGCAGTAATCTCCGAAACACTTAATCTAAAACGTTAATGAAATAGTTTCAATTATTTTATTAACGTGTCGACATTATTTTCTTCCTATAACAGTAAAATATAATATTTTCTTTCTGTAAGAACCGCAGTAGTGCAGTTGGAAAAACGACGGGATATTGTGCCTATTTATCTGTCTGTCTATATATATCCTCCCTTCTTTCTTTCTTTCTTTCTCAATTGAACGTGAGTTAGTCTATCTCATACAGAGGAAGCAGGATGGTTTCTCACAGAAATTCGGGTTTTTCATCCCTCATACCGGCAAATCGGCCAGAGAACACGCACACAATTAATAGACAAATACAGTGTAGTAGTGGATAGTAAATGATGTAGCGTAAATGATAGATTGAGTGCAGAGATTGGATCGTACGGCAGATTTGTGTAGTGTTGCACAGAGCGTCTTATACTACGATGAGTACTTGATCTCCATGAAGGTGTCATGTAATAATAATCTTAAACTTCGTCTTTGATAATATATTAATGATACAATTAGGTCAGTGCGATCAAAGAAGTCTGTTTCCTTCATGAATATCGGAATTACGTTAAACATTTCCGATATTGAAGTATCAGTAAATTGCAGTCGGTCGCATTTAATCCTCACCCCTTCCCCCATGGCACAACTTGCAGGGCGTCGCAACATTTGCTCTTCGGCTAGAAAGATGCGGAGCTCTAATCCGAGAAATCTCTATGTGGTCTTTTAAATGCTTGTGAGTTAGCAGTTCGTATGCGGAGATTGAGGTCCCCCCATTCTCTCAGAAACTAGGATTTTCATCTGACAAACAGGAAATAGTCCTAACTCCACCCCCCCTACTCCTACTCCTCCTTCAAGTTCTGCCTTACTCTTTCAAGCAGTAATGGTTGATTCAAATATCACGCACATAACCGCAGCAAAATCCGGTAGCTAGTTTGCCTCTTTTCAAGATATCAAAAATGTAATTATCCCATACACTTTTGCTTTCGGTAATCGCTCCTATCTTCAGGAACAGCACATTACAATTAACAAGTCTAGAGCAATTGAGCATTTGCTTCAAGTCAAAGCAAAAATAAATTTGTTTTTATATCTGCAAAGAACGGTTCTATATCTTTATTTTAAAGATAATATTAATAAAAATTGACTAAAATACACATGAAATTAACTTCGCCAAGAAATTCTTTCACTTCAGAGAATAAATCAAATTTATAACCTTAAATCAACAGAGCAGAATGGTTATTTCGTGTTTCATAGATCCATCAGCTCTGCCTCCTCTGTGGCTCTTTGCAATATCATTCAACACAAATTTCCTCCAAAATGTCTCTATTTGTAATGCTAAAGAAATTGACATGTGTCGCACTTTAGCATTACATCTTGAAGAACAGCGACCCGAGAAGAACATCCTTCATAATCGGCAATGATCAATTTCATCTTTATGTTGTTATATTCCTGCAAGAAGTTTTGGCAGGAATCGGCATAAACAACCATCAGATTCGTCCAGTTCATATGATTGAGTTCATGTCTTGTCTAATGTAACCTAATGCAACATAAAAGTCGTTGCACTGCTTATGTCTAAAAGCATTGTTCTAGTTTCAACACATATTTTAGCCCACCAAAACCTGCTCCCTACCTTCACCTAAACAGTGAACTGTTGCATTCCCAAATGTCACGCTGCTATTTGCTTCAATCAAATCATAGCGCTACTACTAACCATGCATCCGCAGAATGTCTTTTTTGCAATTAAAGAATGTGACCACTTCTTTTTTCTTCATAGCTCGAGTAACTTCAGCCAAGAAAGTGGTCGCATACACTTTTTTAGTGCATCATTCATGCGGAACTTAAGACCAAGAATTATCTTCAAACTGTTTTTCTTTTTTAATACAGTGTCTTCAACGTTTTCCACCGTCGTCAATCTCCGATTTTGAGTTTGAATATGATGAATAGTTTCCTTTCCCCTCCTTCCCTCCCTTCCTCGACTCAAATGATAAACAGACATTCGAGAGTTTAGCGATCTGCAGAAGTCAGCGCGACGTCTTTCCAGATGTCAATGTCACTGCTCTCTACCGCCTCGCTCTTTCTCTTCTCCGCAAGGTGACATGCCCCTGACAATGACAGCACCACGTGCAGGAAATAACCTGGCAGAAGTTGCACCGGTAACGTTAATGCGGGCAAATTGATATTTATAGCAAGTCGGTGCCGTGACTCTTTCTTATTTCCTCTTCTCTTCGTACTTGCAATGTGATTTTCCTCGTAGTTCAACAGAAAGACGAGGAATGAAGAAGAGGAGAAACTAAAAATTATAATGGAACAAGTGAAAGTATTACCATGATGTTGTCTTCAATTTTATTTGCTCTCTCTCTTTCTGTCTTTCGCCTGTAACTCGCTTTGTCACTGTTATTTCATTTTGTCTCTCTATAAAACCAGACGCCTATAAAGGATATTAAGTAAATGTTGTTGGTTCCTTGCAGAACCGCCAACACAGCTACTAACATCGACAATATGAGAAAAAAAAAAATACTTCCCACTCCGCACATGAAATTTAGGCAGATGAACGAAGGTCCTAAAATATTTTTTTTTGGGGGGGAAAAAAGGCAGTGCTCATCTAAATATTTAAAATATGGCTTTAGCCAAGCTAAAGGTTTGGCTATTATTTAATAATTCAAGAATGCCGAACACAAAAATATCAATTATTGCTTGCTTAAAATTAGTCTGAATGGAAAAAAAAGTCTAATAATTTTTTAAAAGGAGCTTTTCTTGTCTTCCCCAAACATCATAGTCTCGTTTACAAATAAATAAATAATAAATTCTCTAAGGTCCTTTTGTAGGTCTACGCCTAAGCGAAAATCGGGAAGGAGGGTCTTTTTATTCTAGAGTAAAGGGACCAGAACGAATTCTTCTAGTGTCCTTCTCAAAAGGCGCAAGCAACCAGACCCAGCCATTAATCGTGTACGGATATTCACTCTACAGATGGATTCGTAGACCTACTGGTGAAGTGAGTATAGCAGACAGCTGTTGTGTTCCTAACCATAAATAATGCTGTCTAAAATAGAGTAAATTCTACGATCGATGTTTACTGAAGTAAAAACTATGAAAAACATTATCTACAAGAACGGCTGATTGACTTAGTAACGACTGAAAGAAGGCCTGCAAGAATGATTCTAAGAGTCTATGATTTTTCCTGGTCTGTTTTTGAGGGAAACATTTGAGGGCTGAAAGAAAGTTTTACGTCATTCTTTTTTCCTTTCAATTTCTTCGATTTATTTTATTTTTATTTATGTTTATTTTATTCTATTTATTTTTAGGACCTATCATTTTGAGAGGACTGTTTTCTGCTTGAGATTATTCTCCTTTATTACTGTGTGTGTGTGTGTGTGTGTGTGTGTGTGTGTGTGTGTGTGTGTGTGTGTGTGTGTGTGTGTGTGTGTGTGTGTGTGTGTGTGTGTGTGTGTGCGTGCGCGCGCGCGCATAACTCTAAAAAAATTGACTTATGGGAACAAAATATTCTGCTTTCCGTCCAAGACTGGAGTTAGTCTTAGCGGTAAAAAAAGGTCTAATAATGATTTTCCTGTCACAGAGAAAATGTGAACTTAGTTCTCTTTCCAAACAGTGTGGTAATTGGAGGAAACCATTCACCGATGAAGACGGTTCAAAATACACTTCAATATTAAGGAGATATCGAATGACACAGAAATCTTTGATGAGCGAGATAAGTTTTCTTCTTTTTGCCTTAAGCTTCAGCTTGTTGAATTTTCAATACTTCGATGCAGATAGTCTATCCACCGCTTGCTTTCTCAGTCTACCAAGTGATCTTTTTTTTTTTTTTTTTGTATTGGTTTCACTTTTTGGATTTTCATAATAGGTTTTATGATACTCAATACTAGAAACCAAATATAATGTTGTTGTTGTTTTTTTTCGTAACGCAAAAGAAAACTTGCTAATTTAGCGATAGCCTACTTTTTGTATTCTTCTTTATTAATCTTTATATGTAAATGTAATTCTCTTTATCTTTTAAGTTGTCTTAAAAATAAAAAAAAATAAAGTAATGTACTGTAATTTAGCATGATGACCTAAGAATTGACCTTTCACCTTTTTTACAAGCTAATTCGGCAATCATCACCGACAAACTGTAACCACAAGGCCAGTCTTAAGTATATAACTGCCTCTTTAGCAATTAGTCCCCTTCTCATAACTCTTCATCTTTCTGACATCTTTCACAATATGTCGGCGAACATCACTGACGTATACTTTATGACGCCATATTTGCGAAACAACACGTGGATAATCCAATGCATTTCATCTGTTTGTTCCCTCATAAAAATGGAACGTGTCTTGAAAAGTTGCAGTGAATTCTACATGTCATCAACGAGACATGAGAAAATTAAAAGGCGAAATTTAAAAAAACAAAAAAGGAAAGAAAATGAGAGAGAGAGAAACGGAAAAGAGAAAGGCAGATATAGAGAGGTGGGGATGAAAAGCGAAAAAAAAAAAAGAAAGAAAAGGAGACATGTTTTCAGTGACATTGCTTAACTTTTTTTCTGCATTTCATTCTTCAATAACTTCAACATTTTGAAGTTTGCTTAAACTCCCACATATTCGGCCAAAGCAATTCAAAAACTTAATGATACATTTATTTGTAGCTTGGTTTAAATTGTGAATAACATTCAGGTTGTTGTACGTCTAGAAGTCTTTAACGGCAAAATGTTGGCTATCCCTTTCTCCCTCGGCTATTTTATTCCCTTGTATTTTTCCAGTAGGAAATGACCCCCATCATGAACCACTTTGCTGCCTTCTCTCTACTTGCGGTTTTGTCGGGTACAAGAGCTGGAACTTCCTTCTTTCCGCAAGCCATGAACGCGCCGTTATATATATATATATATATATAAAGTAAAAAAAAAAATTTAAAAAAATGCTCTTGCTGCTGCCGTATACAGCTGAAAGACTAATCGCCAAATACTCGTTCAAGAAACTGTATCACCATGGTTACCGTATTGTGCTATTGGCTTTTCGTCATTCCCAGTCAGCTAGCTACCTAGTCATTCCCTTCCACCACCACCCCCCTCTGCAGATTCTCAGTGCGTGCAAACTTTGAATAAGACTAAGTATGCACCTTGTTTTATTGTTCACATAAGAGCCATATGTAAAGAAATATTCAATAACCCATGTTATTATTCCGGATATATAATGACCGAATAACATCCAGCTATTGTCTGTATAGAGTGGTGGTTTTTTTTTTTGGGGGGGGGGGAAGCGCACCAGAGAAAAAAAGAGTGTTAGAATACAAAGGCTGACGAATGAATTTCTTGAAATCGCTTTTACATTCGAATTTCTAATATTCTGTCCCTTTTTGACGTTTATTTTATTTTATTTTAGTATAGAGAAGAAGTACACCGAAGGTAATGGAGGGGAACACTGCATCTTCCGCACAAACTAGTGGGCGGACTCTGTTGGCTTTAAAGCGTGGAATTCATTCAATAAGCGGAAAAACTTCTGGATCTATTTTCTCGTTACTGAGTTAGCCGCCAACGGATCGAATGCGAGTACAATATTTTGCTGCTTTTCCTTTTACATTAGTTATTAGTTATTTTTCAAGAAGAAGAAAAAAATCTTACTTTCTGACCGAAATAAATAAAATAAAATTAATTAATTAATTAATTAAAAAAATGACAAATCGTTGGCCTTTGATCCCTGAGGTGAGACCAGTTTTTAAAAGAAATTGAAGTCTCGCGGAACGGTCTGCTACATATGAAAGGTTCTGGAAACAAAATTTGACTGATATTTGACTAAGCACAAGAGCGAGATTGTGGTCTGGCACATTATTGTGATGTGCAAAAGAAGTGGGGCGTCCATTGCAATGTCGTGAAAATGGAGATGGAATTTCTTAGAAGTTCCAGTATACTATATTTCTTCAAGAAAAAAAAAAAAAACATGCATTTTCATTAAAAGTAATACTAGTGTGATTCTGGGATCATTTTCTTTCCTCAGCTTTCCTTTTTAAGAGGTTTAAATCACTTAAAAATCTCTGTACTGACTCGGGTAACATCCTGTCCTTTTCATTATTTTGTAACATTCTTTTAACGAAGTCCTGTGATTAACACAAGAGTTTACATTCCCATGCAATCTAATAATTCAGTTTCGATGATGCTACAAGACAAATACAACACGTGACAAATATAGAAAAATGTATTCAAAGCACAAAATACGGTAGCATTTCATGTTCAGGAAATTTTGAGTGAAAAGGAATAATGAGTTAAAAATTTTTAGATAGGTCTTCGACATTTGCTTGAAGCGTAATCGGCATTATTAATATTAACCTGAAGAATAGCATTTTTATATTAGACTGCACGTACGTATGTTAGTCTGAAGTATAGGCTGCATAATTAGCCGGAAGAGCACATTTAATGTAGCCTGAGGAATGTGACTTCCTTTGATCTGAGCAATTTTATTCCATTTATGTAGGTTTTTTTTTGCCCGGCGGCATTGCGATTCTTAACGCGGATTTCATCCGAAATTTCTAAATATTTCTTTCAAATAACCAGGCTCATGTTTGCGGAGGCAATGCTCTTATAATAATAAAGCATTAATTCTCGATTATTGAATATTACAAAAGCAGTTTTACGAACAAGGGTAGGAGGGGTGCAGTTACTTCGCGGAATGTCGGGAAGATAAAGTGGAGCAATTATTTAACTTCCCCGATTATTAAAATAGCTTAGGCCAACCAGAAACTTCAGTGAATGCCTCTTCGTGCTCGTATCCTAGCAACCGCTATTTGACTTTAAGCGTTTGTCCAAAGTGGTTAATGAAGGTTTAAGAGTTGACGGCTGAGTTGGAAACTCTTGACACACACAAAAAAAGTGGACTTCATTATGTGATATAATTTCTTCTATCAACCGAATATCGCTATTGAGGAAGTATAAAGATGAGAAACGAGTATGTTTTAATATAATGGTAACCCATAAAAAAAGTATTTTTGTCTTTTTGTAGAAGTTTTACGTACGCATATACAAAACACCATCTGTCATGCTTTCACTATTTAAAAAGCGCGTGAGAGAGAGAGAGAGAGAATTTAAGAATAGCCGAAAGAAAACATTCGCCGATAAAAGAGGTGTCTGTGTTGTTGCTGTGTTTAACCTTAACAGAAGCAAATTTAAATATTTTTTTTTACAGTTCTGAGGCTCAGAGTGGTGAGCTCAGTTCTTTATGATCGTGCATCAAAGAAGAAGCTGCAAAATGTAATAATCTGTGGCAGGAATGAAGAAAATATAGCCATGATGATGGATATGCCATAAAAAAAAAAGTTGAAGTTTTCAGAACTGTAAAAATCATTTGCTGTTTTATGAACGAATGCCTCATATATTTCTAATAAAAATAAAGTAAATAAAAGTGACATGTTTCACTGACTAAAGTCTGGCACCACTTTTAACTAGAGAAAACATAAATGAAGACACATCAATACAATTATTTCGTAATGCAATCTAAAGATGATTGCAAATTTAAACACGTCAGATAGCTAGTATATTTACTGTTTGCAGTTCATTATTATCACGCATATCTTTCAGATGACTGCTAGAGTAGAAAAAGTCTGATATGCTATCTGCTATTGAAATGATAAAGCACTAAAGTTGATCACTAGTCCGTATCGTAATGTTCTGGACGCAAGGTAAGGTCTTGCGTTTGTGGTGTCCGATGTCGCTGTGATTTCAATTCTCTGATTTCACAATTCCTTCCGGTATGATGTATGCAAGATTTGCCACGGAAGCAGGTAATCTTATAGATCGAAAATAAAGAAACCTTGTGATCTTTAAAAAAAAAACTATCTGTGGTCTTCAAAGTTTTCCTCATTTACATTCTCTGTGGTTTAAACGTCCTAAAGATGGTATCAGAATTTAGGTAACGAAGCATGTTATTTTCTTTATTTTTATTAAAAACGTAGACGGGTGTTATTCATTTATCTCACTTATTTAAGTGCTATTTTTCTTTTTTTTTCGGTGGGCCTTATTACCCTCTTCTGTCTCTGATTAATCGGCAAATGAAATTATGTATTGCGTTCAGCGCATTATGATTTAACTGTTCTTTCGATTTGCTAAAAAAAATTCAACAATAGTAAAAGTAATTACTTGAAAATGTTTTGATTTACAAGCAAATTAAAAAAGCAGTGCCTGATTCTTACTCTTCAACGAAAGAAACCACCGATTCCTTAAATCCAAAACTTTTGTTCCAAAGTAACACGATTTAAGGTATTTACTCGAAGTAAACCGCATTACTTATCCTGCAGGCTTTATTTGGCCAAAGCAGTTGAAAAATTCTTTCTTCTTGACCTTATTAGCAATAATATGCATCTGAAAATGCGCAGTGAAGGTTGATCCTTTTCCAGGTATTTCTGTTTCGCTCAATTATTTCATTTCTTAAAGCCAACGTGTATTTCCTGTTTATACTTTTAACCAAAGACCTCTTTGATCACAAGAAACAAACAACACAAGTTAAGTGAAGATCTCGTGAGAGTTATCGTAAACGAGGGATCAGATGACAACACACACGATGTAGCGCCGTGATTGAGAACATCTTGAAATCCCCTTTAGCAGGATATCCCCTTGCGACATCCATTTAATAATGAGGACTTCATTAACGGATGTCGCCTAGCTTAATCTAAGCGCAGGGCTTATTAAGACGTTAAAGGGCACTTTTAATATAAAGAATCGTCAGCAAGTACTTGCAGAGAGAGGGAGAGAGAGAGAAGATTTGCTGATCACTGACATAAAACAGTACTTTTTGTTAGTGAAGAACAAATAAGGAAACAATTTGTATTTCATGATCGCATTCTTTTATAGCGATCATTCATTCATTATTGCAAAAGCTGACTTAGAGTCTTAGTTTGACGTATGGCTTGCAGACATTATTTCGTTCTGTATATATATATATATATATATATGATGAAAAAAGTTGCCTGTTTTAGTCTCTGGAGCAGAGATGCACTATACGTCTATAGTCTTTTGTGGGAAATTCACATAAAAATCTCAAGTACGATCTCTCTTGTTTGGATGTTGTTTTATTTATTGTCAAAATGCGAAAACACTGAATAATAAGAATAATCATGCAATCAAGAAATGATTAGCATTTAAAAGGCAAACATGTTATTACAAGTAGAAAATGTGATCGCTTGATCACTCGCAATTACTTGAGCGAGCACTTTTTCACCTGAAATAAGAACCGTCTCTCACCATAGATCTGTATAAAAAAAAGTAACTTGTGAGGCCAGACGTTTAATCTTGCTTATTTTTTCGACTCACGTAATGCATAAACAAGGAATTTATATTCTGTAGGAATGCAGAACTTGCCAAGTTTTTATTATATTATCCAAAAACGAATAGCGGTTATGTGTAAGATTTCGGTTACTAGTTTGCTAATGTTCATTTAGTTCTTTTTTTTTTTTTTTTTGAGGGGAGTGGGGAGAAGGAAAGAGTAGGCAGGTAATTTGTCTCTCACTGTCACCTAAGTTTAATAATTCTCAAGGCATGCATCATAACAGAGAATAATTAGTTTTTTCATTTATTTTTATTTTTTTAGGAGGGAAAAACCTTATTTTCTTGCCAGCCTGGTTAGCTGAGTGGTTAGCGAGTTAGCTTATCTGCTCTCCAACCAATAGGTCGCGGGTTCAAATTTCGCCGTGGACATGGATGTTTTGTAATTGCGTTTAGGTGTGAGATAAATTTCATCGCGAAAACCATCTTCATGCTTATTGAAAGTCTGAAGTGGCTTGAAAAAAGTTCTATGTCTGGTGTCTAAAGTAGGATTTTCGGACATCTGCTGAAAAAAAAATTCTTTTAATAAGTAACTAGAGGAACATCTTTTTCTCATTGGCAGGGTGATTAGCGCCGCCTCTCCAACCAACAGTTTGAATTTGGATATGAATGTTTAGGCTTGAAAATACTTGATGTTTGGTCTCTAGAGCAGCATTCCTATGAAAATAAAAAAATACAAAAATTTTATTATCGAAAATTAATAAAGACAAAAAAAAATCATTAATCTAAAAAATTGGAAAAAAAAAATGGAATTTTATATGGCTTCTCTTCTGGAAATCTATCTTCATCGAAGTTACCAAGAAGTATACAAGCCTTCAAGGGAACAAAATTCAAATTCACCAATTTAATCGAACTCAGAAATATCGAGGTTCGCCCTTGTGAACTTGATCAAGGTTCGCAACATGTGACTGCCTAAATTTCCAAGTCATTACACGTATAAATAATTTAAAAAAAAGACAAAAACGTACTAAAATTTGCTAATCAGAAGATTAGCAGATTTCTGATTAAATATTTCTGCTAGAAACATC
This sequence comes from Typopeltis vanoorti, assembly GCF_054136105.1. Classification (NCBI taxonomy): domain Eukaryota; kingdom Metazoa; phylum Arthropoda; class Arachnida; order Uropygi; family Thelyphonidae; genus Typopeltis; species Typopeltis vanoorti. The sequence goes on from NC_143549.1 coordinate 24,867,119, forward strand.
TTTGTTTCGTGCAGTATTAGATACCAAGGTTTATTACATACCAAGTATGATACTTAGAGGATTTTGCAGACATTTAACATCATGTTAGTTCTGAGTACAGACTGTGGATTGGATACTGTAATCACCGAAATCACAGTGCAGGTTTATGAATACACAGAATTTTCTAGACGTTTCAACAAGATTTTTTGTTACCATCTCACAGGTGCCGTAATCTTTTCTCGAAGAAAGTCATGCTCTCTGCACAACGGAATTTATATTCCCAAAACTTAAACTCATTACACAAATTTAGTTTGCATTCGCATTCAGCTCATCATTTCAATGATGTTAGAGAATTGCATATTGAAGATATAACTCAAGTCATTGCCAGAGATTAAAATAGCATGTGATTCTGATGATCCCGAAATTTATTATTATTATTATTATTATTATTATTATTATAATTATTATTATTATTAGATTTTTATCATTATTATTATATTATCATTATTATTATATTATTATTATTATTATTATAAATTTATCGATTCTGATGATCTCGAAATTTATTATTTAATATTATTATTATTTTGTGTGTTGCTCAATGATAAAGAAAACCAAATAAATAAATTATTATTAGATTCATAAGAATATGAGATTTACTCACTTTGAACAGGCTTGCTTATACCTTTATCCTACCAGAAACTACTTTTTAACGCAAATTCTTTTTTGGGTTCTTTTCTTTTCTGAAGCATGCTTCTTCTTATTTTTATTCTGGTCTTTCATTACGAACTTCGTGCTATAAACCGAAATGGGATGGCAAACATATCTTTGCTTTAAGTTACCATGGAAACACCTGAATTTCTTGAAATATACACAACATTCTTCGTCGTGTGCCACACAACTTCGACTAGTTATGGTCAAATAATATTATAAAACAAAACAAAACAATTCAAGTAGACGATGATATAATACCGTATATAACATGAATATACACATACAGTATACAACATTTTAAATGACAAATTTTACGTGCTTCAACTTGCATTTTAATCTTCAGTTAATCACACATTACGTGATTACGAAAGTTGTTTGCTTTGGACACTAGAGGGAGAAAAAGGCAAGCGAATGTAACAAGAAATTAACCTTAACGAAAGATTGAAGGAAACATGAGATTTTTTCGGACTTCAGTTTTAGGTAAAGATAAAATAAATTACATTAGCGAAAGACATTGATTTCCTCCTCCCCCCCCTCAATCCCTGTGTAATGTTACCTGTACAGCCTTCTAGCAACGTTTCTAGTTCCATAATACCAGACTGTCAGAAGATAGTCCCTGAGTAGAATCTTTTTTCAAAGCTTTTTTTTTTTTTAACTGAAAAAAAAAAAGCTTTGAAAAAAGATTCTACTCGGTGACTATCTTCTGAATATTTCTTCTATTATTGAAGAAATAATAAGATATAGCAACAACAATTCTTGTGAATGATAGTTTGGAATGTAAAGTTTTTGTGATGGATATATAAGTTGTAAACCTTATAGTAAATTAGTACTGCGTTGGTACAAGGGTAAAACAACAGACAGCCTTACTGCTGAGACCAAATATGGGACCGTTTCAAGCCACTTTAGATCTCTGTTAGGCAAGACTTACATCTCAAAATGAAATTCATCTACCGCGTAAAGACACTCAAACATTTACATCCTATTGGAGAGTTTGTACGCTAAACTACTCGGCCCAACAGGCCAACATTTGAGGAGAAATAAGTTCAACAAGAGCTGCGCGTGGACATAGTATGAATCCACCTGTAACTCAGCACCTGCCATAAGATCCAACATTTCTGTAGTTGCAAAGTTTTGTTGTTTTTTTTTACCTTTTCTTAAGTCGTGTAGTGAAGTCATTTCGAAGTACTCTTCACTAAAGTGTAACTTCAACTTTGTAAACTGTTTTTTACATCACCGAGTGAGAATAATATCAGTATGTAAGTCTTGGATTTACTTACTATTTGGGAAAGTCATTTTCCACCCAAAACACCTCTTCAAGAATAAATAACCAAAATTCTCAGTCGTCGTATTCAATTGTGTTTCTTATAACTGCCAATTTCTTTAAACTGATTAAACGACTCAGTCGAGGTTAATCTATCAGGCTAATATACGAAACTATATTAGCCTGATAGATTCGCCTAAATTCTTCACAGGAATCGCTGACTCAAATTTCAAGTAGCATAAAACGTAATAATAAAAATAATAATAACAAGAGCTTATTTTGCTTTGGCGTTATTGACACCCATCAGAACTGGATAGACATGCATGCGCACAGAACTCTATGAATAAGTGGAGAACTATTTTATGTTAGGTAATTAGATGAGGCTTTGGATGACAGAGTGGAAAAGCGTATCCACAGTTCAACTAACAGAATTTCATGCCCCGGGTTAGACTTGCTTATTTAGAAAGAAATCTGATGTGGTTTGAAAAACTGACAACTTTTGGTCTTTAGAGCAGGATTATGGATTAGAGTCCACCCACCGTATTGATGTATTGCAGGTTTAGAAATTTTCGTGGGTCGGATTCCCATAAAAAGAAAAAAATTAAAAATCAACGATGTTTAAAAAAATCTTTCTTTTAAACAATATTTGTATTTAAAATACCAACCTTCTTTCGTGTGAACCTTGTACAGGTCAGAAGAATTAAACTCAAATTGGTCTCAATTCATATTCGATTTTTTAATTGGAAATTTCCTTTCATACAAATAATATCTAACGAAAAATTACAACACAAAGCAGATAAAAGAACGTAGATCCACACCAAAAAGACCATAACAGCCTTATAAGAAAAGTTTGATGCCTTATTCGATGTTTGGATTACAGCCAATTTATAAGCTGTTCGTTATGCAGTCTACTTCTAAACATGTACTTACTTTGCCTCAATAAATCTAGTACCCAGATACGCTTATTGTGGAAGTATGTGAAAATTTTATGAATTTCTTAACTGAATTCGAGACGTACAGAAAAGCACAAAAAGGAAACATTATGATGCATTGCTTTTATAGTTCTCTGTAAATTGTCCACATTGCAGTAATAATTAATACATTTCGCTTGTCCGACGTACTAGATAAGTTATTCATTTCAATAATTATGCCTCAATCATCAAAAGCGACAAATATTTATGCATACAAAATAATTCCAGTGAATAGAAAATTAAACAAAGTTTGTTTTTCTAAACCTGAATGAACCTGAAAAAACTTGAAGGTTTTTATCAATCTTATGTACTTCACCTTTGAAAGCACAAAATCGTATGGTATTTTTGCATAGATCTCAAATTCCAAGATTTGTAAAAAAAAATTAAAACTTTTAAAAAATTTTGAGAAATGATATTTCATTTTCTCTAAAACAAGTGATTTATTGCTGTTCGGCTGACGCATTTTTGTGAATTTCAAAAATAAGTGTGTATCATTTTACTATATTTGCATCCTATAGAGTGAGCTTTTAGTTTAGGTTCGAGGAAATATGTCCCAAAAAATGAAGAATGTTTTTTTTTTCTGTCTTGCGAATCTTGTAGAGTCGACTGTGGAGTGATTTCTAACTTTTTTTTTTTTTGCATATCAGATCAATGAAGAATAAAAGTTTAGCTAAGTTTGGCAAGAGGTCATTTTCATTGGATAACTATCCTTTCATTCCTAAAAGTATGATGTGCTTACGCCCTCTTCAAGGATTACCATAAAAGTGTTCTTCCCACATATTTGTTTCTTGCTGATGTTTAGATTGACATTGTGCTAATGAACAAAGTTATGGTTGGTGATAATCCCAATCCATTTTGAACATTACCTCCACTTCATAGGATAGTTTATAGGTGAGATATACTGTTAATGGTATTATTATTAGACCTCCACAAATTTACAAAAGTTGTCACTGGAGATCTCTTCTCTATGTTTGCCATACCGTTCCTTAAATTTTTCAAAGAATACCGTTATATGAATGACGCAATGATCTTCAGACTTTCATAAGAAAATTAATTGTTTCCGTACTGCCACCCTGGTAAACTTTCGGAGATAGCACTTGCCTTTTTTTCCTTTCGCGCCCTAAAAGATTCTTCCATGTTTAGTTTATGCAATCATCTCACGAACTGTATATCTCTATCGTTTCTTTTTTTTTTTTTTTTTTGCTTCACCTTTACTTCAACAATCCGGATAATAACTTGGTATGCTAAAGCCGCACTTTCTTCGTTATTTCTCAATTTTTCAATGACCAGAAGTGTACAACAGCAACACGTACATAATAAAAAGTTGAATTCTTGACTAATAAGTTAAAAACTAAACGCTCAGAAGATGCCACTACATTTTAACGACCATGAATTTTATAAAGTATTAAATCGAACTAACTCCAAACAAATATATACATTATTGCAGTTGCCTTTTTAAGCAAACTGGACAGTTTAAAAATGGGTCTGCAATAAAGTGTTTTAAGTAAAGTTGAGAATGACCATCCCTTAGTAATGTTTTTATCAATATTTAACTCGTAAGATATCATTTATTATTTTATATGAATTAAAAAAAATTACATGAATAATTGATAATAAGAGATTTCTGCTTCCGCTTAGGATAAACGATTTCGTTAATCATTCATTACTCTGATTTCAAAGCCAAGCCTGAAATTTCGGCGGGCAATGTTTGGTTGAATAATTCTGTAAAGTATAAATAGCGAATCGAACTTTAAATAGGTAAAATTTTAGTTATAATGATTATTGCAGTAGAAATAATCAACGAATCTATAGAGCACTTAAAGATGCACTATGTTATGTATGTGTCGCTCGTAAAATTTCCTCAAAATCACTTTAGGATCTTCTGATAGTCACAAAGACAAGCAGAGACAAGCATATTACTTAATATGGCAAGCTGTTCACGTCGTTAAGCAAGAATATATTCTGATTAACATTTTTGTGATATGTTCTTGTTAATGATTCATATATACATATGAATTTTATTCCTTAGTTTAAATGTCTTCCCCCTTCTATTACTCTAATATATTAGAAATGCCTTGCGCTGCGAAATTATAATAACATTCCCTTCAAATGAAGTTGGTAAGTGATGAATTGAAACAGCTGTGTAGCATTCAGCCAGTTGCAAACTATTTACCAAGATAAATGTGTTATATTACTAGAAGCCAGTGATCTAAAGTATATAAAAAACAGCAGCATGTTAAATAAACTGCTTATAGTATAAGCATAAAATAGCTATAAATTCACTTGCTGTGATAATAAATGTAATAATTAAAAAGAATACTTTGATAGAGGCTTCATTTTTGTGATTTCCTACGATTATCCCCATTTTCTGTATAAATTATACAGTATAAAGCGAGCGCTCTGTAATCTGCTATCACAGATATATCCGTTTCACTAAGAGTTTCCCATGTGGAAAACATTTTCGTGAAAATAAGACCAAGAACTTGGCTTAAAATGTAATGAATGAAGGAAAGTTGGTAAGTGATGAAAAATTCTTCCTGAAGTGATGTTGGTCACACAGAACCAAAACCGTTCGTGTAACTTAAAAGCCTAACACAGCATCATTATGCACTTTATTTTAGAAGACCACATAAGTGCACACAAGATGGGAAAAAAAACGAATGCTGAAAAACAAACCTTCCTTCTGCATTAGACGAAAATGATCCGTGCGTTTCTTCAGTGTTTCATCTGACCCTATTTTTAGGCTCATCGCTCCTCTCAAAATACTAGATAATGTAGATAATGCAAAGGATGGTGTGGATGGCATGCATCAGTAAATAAGCTAACGAATCAACACACACACACACACACACACACACACAGAAATTATTATGGAGGGTCTTCATCACGAGAAAAATTGGAAGTACCAGTAAGCTGAAGGAAACGGAATTTAGTAAAGAATAATTATGAGACAAACCAAGAGATAGGCGTGCTGGATCTTGTAACTGAATCAGAGGATTTGTTTATAAGTAAGATGGCCACACGATCACTCTCATGTATGGCATAAGAAACGGCACGGAAATGGGGAAAGTAATGCATAGGAAATGATCAAGGGATTTTCGAGGTATTCAAGGGATTTTTGATGAATGTTGATTGTTGTTAACAGGATCAAATAGTTGAATTACTTAGTAATCACTTGATCACTTTCCAAAGGTGCATTAATCATCCACGAAGAGATATTGTAGTAACATATTTGCCAAAAGCTGATGTATAAATAGACGTAGATGAGGTAGGGACAGAATCTTAATGTGAATAAAACTATGCAATTAGATGGGATGTCAGCTTCTATTACGAAAATGCACTAGGCAGTGCCTTACTTGACCAAATTATTTGCGTTTCTGCTATGGTAAGTTTAATTTACAAGGTGGCAGTGGAAAGATGAAGAAATAGATCCATTGCAAAAAGGAGGCTTCAGGATAGTGGCTGTCAAATAACTAATCGATCAATATCTCAGGAGTGGTGGTAGTCAAAGTGTTGGAGAAGGTAGTGAATCATAAAATTCAGGAACAGGTGGACAGTAAAAAGTTACTCTGTAAGAAAGAATGGTTTTGTGATCAGTACGTCAGAACTTAATAATGTAATATAATAATATATTATAGACATCTGTTACTTTAAATAATAAAGTAACAGCTGATTTTAATAGAGAAATAGCTTCAAGATGATACCGCTGTACTTTGCAATGGCATTTGACAGGACCACATGGAACTCCGTTATATAAATTGGAGAAAATCGTTTGAATATGAAGCGGTTGACATGGATAAAAGGGAGGCTGATGGATACACATTGGAAAGTAGATTATGGAGCCGTAGAGTTCAGAAGAAGCCATATGACCGGCAAGATGCGAGAGGAATCTCTATGTGACCACTGTTATTTAACTTGTACATTAATATCCAGTTCTTTGCTGATTATGTAAAACTGAAGAGAACAATAGTTAATAAAGAGATATGTCAGGATGATTTACATAGACCAATAACATGGGCAAGTGAGAATGGCATCAGTTTCATGTGACAAAGTGTGTGTGCGTGCGTGTAACTTCTTATTTATTTCTACATAGTCCGGAAACCCTACTCTAGAGACCAAACATGCAACTGTTTCAATTCACTTCAGGCCTCCATGGGGTCTCACATCAGGCGATGAAATTAATCCCCCCACCTACAGACAACCACAAACATCCATGGCCCACGGAGTGATTCGAACTCGCGACCATTTGGTTGGAGAACTGATACGCTATTAATTTATTGAATCTCGGTTGGCCGAGTACCCACTCGACCAACCAGGCCAGCTAAATTTTGAATGAAATGACTTCTAGATGCGTAGGAAATACATTGATAGAACTGAGATGGAGAAATTTAATGAGGATAGACTCATTAAATTTCAGGTTGCTGGTAGACTGCGTTTTCAAGTTCAATGGACATATTGCAAATGGCTAGATAGCTCATAGGATTACTGGTTGTTGAAGAACGCACTCACAAGCAGAGATAAGGAGATTATTATACCTCTTTATAAGGCTGTGATACAGTCCCATCCGAACTATTGTTCATGCACAGATGTGTCAGCTTCGGCTTTCTTGGAAAAGACGGCAGAGAATCCAGAGGAGGGAAAACAACATGGTGGAATGCTTATTAGGATAAATTGAAGATTTATCAGTTGCAGAAATTGGTTGCTAGATAGGAAAGACGGATTGATAGAGACATTTTAGTTACTTAAATGGTTTTATAGAATTGAGAAAGGAGAATTTTTCAGTATTGACTAGTGCAGAGAACTAGGGTTCATCCTTAGTTTTCAGAGAGTAAGAGTATAGTTAGCGAGGTGTAAGGACTAGATCTTTTATTGGTTTGAAGAATGGTGAATAAATGGAATGATTTCCAGAATCAGCTGTGAGTATTTTGGCCATATATGAGTTGCCCGAAGTAATAGCTGTGCGCTTTGTGATTAGTACTTAATAAAATGTTAATTAATTTCTTACATGGAGATGCCAGTGTAATAATAATAGCAAAACTTTAACCCCTATTTTTAAAAAATGCCCTAAAATTATATTAATTAAATTGAACTGCCATTAAAATATTAAAGTTACTCTCTGTTGCTAAAAAAAGCCATCTGAGCAAGTGCCCGGAGACCATGAGGTATCAATTTATGATACTAACGTTTCATGGAGTACTCGTTATGACTTCGACACAACTACGAGTTTATTATATACTCAGATTATTATTATTATTATTATTATTATTATTATTATTATTATTATTATTATTGTTTGTTTGTTTGTTTGTTTGTGAAGATCCCAAATATCGCATTCTGTTGAAACTCATCATGCAGATGATTGATGAATCATTGATAAAAATATATCAATGGTCTTCGTGCATTTGAAAAACCTAGCAACGTTCTGTAAACATTAAAAAGGTGCCTTTGAATGCGATAAATAATTAAGCTACAAAGTATTAAATATCGTTGATACTCTTGACATGAACACTGATTAGCACTGATTAATGATAAAACAAATGTTCGTCTTGCATCTGAAAATATACTATGGCCAAGATAATAAATACCAAGACTAGCGTTATGGAATCCTTTAAACACTTAGCTCTCTGCATTCTCTAAATTGCCTTCTATTAGTAGGGCAAACCAGTCCTGATAGATTAACTTCTCAGGGAGAGTACGAGTCACGTCGACCCACTGAACTCTAGAACTTTCGTGTAACCGCATCGTTGGTAAATAGAGTGATGCTTCAATTATAACCGCAGTCTCTATAATGGGAGTCATGTAGGTAGCAAAATAACGTTAGTATTGCAAAATGATACGAATTTACTCATTAAACCAAAAAAAAAAAATGGGTAGTTTCAACATCCCTTTCCAACTATTTAATGCAAGTGAATGATACCATTATTCTGAAATGTTTTTTTTTTTTTTAATTTTTTTTTTGTTTATTATGGGTCATTCGATTCTAATTTTCACCATAGATGGCGCATTATTTTCACATAAAGTATTAGTATGAATACAATATTTCGATTCGAATACAATAGTGGGTAATAATTTTATACTTCATTAAATTTCAATTGGTATTTCCTTATTCCAGAAAAAATTAGAACGAAATGTATAACTTTTATTAAATATTTTCCGATGACTGAATATACAAGTATTAACAGGAGATTCCAATAACTTGATTAAATTCGAAATTAAATCCAGACAGTGCTTTTTTAGCTACCCATGCAATTAAAAATAAAATCATCGATACTGTGATTCATAATAGCTGAGATTTTATATAAATTATATATTCTTCATTAAATTCAAAATTACACCTACAAGTGTAATTTTGACTTTAATGAATTTAGGTATAATATTAGTTGCTATACGATTAAAATGAAATCGCAGATACAGAGTGTACTGTGATTCTGGATAATTTATAATTGATTCCGCTCAGATATTTGTTTATTACCACAAAAATCACAAAAAGAAATAGCTAGTGTTTTAAAACTTTTCATGAAATAACATCACAATTCTGACTAATTTCACATTCAATTAATAACACTGTAATTAGTGCTTTATTTTATCAAATATTTAAAAAAGCAAAGCGGTAATAAATTAAGATTTCTGAACTAAAACATAGCAACTATGGAGTTTTTTTTTAATAAACTCCATTTAGGTTTTTATAATAATAATAATAATAATAATAATAATAATAATAATAATAATAACTAGTTTTGATATATCTTAACAAGTCACTAATTCGGAATTATTTTATAATTATATATTTGATTCAATTGGTTTCAATTTTTGACGACGCTTTATTTCCATGCATTCAGATATTGTACTTTGGGATGTCTTTACATAAATTAAGCTTTGGTAAACAAAGAATATTGTCTTAAAAAAAGCAAAAAAAAATGTGTTTTTTTTCATGAAAAAAATTAGTCTCTGTCTATGAATTGGTACTAGCTGAAAATGATCTAATAGCATTTTTTAAATAGCTATGGATTCGCTTTATTTAAATACCTAGCAATATTTTGACAAACATTTTACTAACTTTAATAGTAAGTTAACAATAATCACTCCATATTACGGTTATAACTGCATTCCATCGACCCTAATGATCTCACCCTTTTCTTAAAATAAGTCAAATTAATAATCACTAAGTTACCACCACTTCGCGATTATTTCGGATCGTTAATGCACGATAAAAATGTGGGCCTCATTTGGTCTGCAATCTTCTTACATAATTCGTGATTACCAACGTCACGACTTCACACGTTCTTCGATTATGTCACGAACAAACCTTGGAGGTATGGTAGCTCCTGTGACAGGACATCACCTAGCAGGCCGTCAGTAATTACCGATACGTGTCTGTCGAGTCGGTTTCTGGGTAACATGTGCAGCTGTCATACTCCATCCTGCGCGCTCCGTTTGACCAGGAAGCTCGCCGTCATGCATGAAGAATCAACAACCTTGCAGTACACTATAGAGGAAAGTTTGAAGTCTGAAGTAGAAATAGGAAGATGGGGAGGATGGGGGAGGAGAAATATCGTATCCGAGTTAACACAGTTCGAGCACTCCGCGAAGTGGGCCGGCGGGAAACGTGTGTGTGTGTGGTTAAGTAGTTAGTTTCACTTGGAAGTAACTAAATCAATGTTTTTACCCTGACAGACGTGTTTCAGAGGCCCGCAACCACGAACACGAAACAGCTCTAAACCTTTCATCAGTTATTGCTGTAATGTGAAGCGACAATGATGTTTAGAGTCCCAAACTGAAACAGTAGTTTGACATTGGTGTAGTTATTTTGGTCCGCATGTATGTTATCCTACAAATGAGCTGCCGAAATAGATATTACTACTATGGAACTCGTTCTCCTGTTCTGGATTTTCTCAACATTTCTCAGTCAACTGACAACTGATTATTAACATCTGCTCACATTCCATTCCTTTGGCTGATGTTCAATAAACATACTTACGACTATGGTCATTAGTGAAGGATGGCATTACTGGAATGACATTAAGGGAAGAGGATCTGCGTTAAGTAAGGACCTTGGGGAAAGATTAACAGGTCGAAAAGATAAGGTTCAATGTATTAATTACTTCCTAATGTTTTGTTGTTGTTCATATAACAATGTAAGGGCGTTATGATTAATAGGAGGAGAAATTTAACAGCATTCTGCTATCGGTACATCTGTTCATTCTCCTAACTTTTTCATACAATTCTCATATCTATGGTCTCCAGTCTATCACTGTTTTTACAGATCTGATATTTTTTACCAACATTGATCTTCACATTTAATAAGCCGAAAGGCTTATTAAATGTGAAGATCAATGTAGCTTATTAAATTAGTAATTAACATTAAATATAGGAGTACACCACTTCGGCAATTCGATAGTAGAGGTATGTAAGTTCATGTTCACTTAAAACCTTGATATTCCAGGTCTACCTACTCACTGATGAGACCTCAAAAAAGGTTGAAACCGGTCTGGGTAGTGATCTCTTCTCATAATATAAAACAATATATATACATCTCTTAGGAGCTGGCTTTTCCATTATGAGAGAATATTAAAGTTAGTGAGGGAGCTTACTCCACCTTTGCATGAAGTTGCCCTGGTGTTGTACTACCAAAGTGATCATTTACACTTGGGCCTGCCGATAGTTTTTTCGGCATGAAACTCTATGGATTTCGATGGATTTCGATCCGAGTTTCGCACCCGGCTATTAAAACATAAAGGGATTTACCATCCCCCTTTCTATTGATCTTCACAAGTTCAAATTGGTTTGAACACACAATCCTATATACAGTTTAGTGTTTGATAATGTGTCTGTTGTTCCATATAAATGTATTCTAATATCTCATCGCCATTCTTGTCTCACGAGTGGTTTTACATCAAACATCTTACTGATAAAGGAAGATTTTTCATATTATAAGTTTCAGTTTTAACTGCTAACTACTCGATATGTCTAACTGACATAACATCACCACAGAATTTTGAGTATTCTTTCTCCTTCTCATGTGCCTTTTTCAGACAAATAGAGATCACTGTTATATTCCCATGATTTTTCGATTATCTGTCTTAGTGAAATTCTGATCCTAATAATCTCTATTTGGCCTGAACCCAGCTTGCTCTCCTCTCTCTCTTCGTTTATTGGAAGACACATATTTATATGTGTTGAGTAATTTACAGGTAATATTAAATAAAGCGAATATTTCAAGTTTGTCACCTGGCGGATTCGCTGACTGATATATTTTTTGCCACTTGAAAAACCGAGTTTTCGGCAGAAAAAGTCCTTCACCTCCATATAAGATCGTACTTAAATTAGTCAGAAAGGAATAGAGAATGTTTTTGCCTGAATTAAAGAAACACTTATTTTAAAGACTGACTTTCATTTTTATATGAGACCTCTGCTCCCAAAAGGTTGTAAAGCTATCGTGCGTTGGTATTGCTAGTGGATTGATGATTGGATTTTTTTAACTGATAATTTTAACTAGATGATCTACTCTACAGACTAAACATGCTACTTTGAGCCATTCACTTTGGGCCTTCAGTAAGTAGATTTATCACTCACACTGAGCGATTAAAATCATTTACCATATGAAGGCATGCGGAACTGGAATTGATTTTGACGAAGGCATTTAAAATATTTTTCTTCGTCTTCATAACTGTGTTTGTATTGTATTGTATTATCTCTTCATAATTAATCATCGAGAGTAAGAAATATTTCGAATTTTACTCTCAATCTTCTGAATGACTTTGATATGAAGTGTGAGACTCTTCCTAACTAAATTTTTCTCTCTTAAAAAACTTGTTCCGTATAGATTTTTTTTTTGTGTGTGTGTGGGGGGGGGGTGCTTCGGAATTCCGTTGATGGAATCAAAAATTGTAGTCCAACAGTGAAGAATGTAGTCTTAATATTTTCTACTCACTTGAATGATTGGACTTTTTAAAATAA